>NW_027257994.1:122500-152500 GCF_045791955.1 Oncorhynchus clarkii lewisi | reverse complement strand
CACTTTTCTCTCTCCCTTCTTTCAGCTCCTGTCACTTTTCTCTCTCCCTTCTTTCAGCTCCTGTCACTTTTCTCTCTCCCTTCTTTCAGCTCCTGTCACTTTTCTCTCTCCCTTCTTTCAGCTCCTGTCACTTTTCTCTCTCCCTTCTTTCAGCTCCTGTCCCTTTTCTCTCTCCCTTCTTTCAGCTCCTGTCACTTTTCTCTCTCCCTTCTTTCAGCTCCTGTCACTTTTCTCTCTCCCTTCTTTCAGCTCCTGTCACTTTTCTCTCTCCCTTCTTTCAGCTCCTGTCACTTTTCTCTCTCCCTTCTTTCAGCTCCTGTCACTTTTCTCTCTCCCTTCTTTCAGCTCCTGTCACTTTTCTCTCTCCCTTCTTTCAGCTCCTGTCACTTTTCTCTCTCCCTTCTTTCAGCTCCTGTCACTTTTCTCTCTCCCTTCTTTCAGCTCCTGTCACTTTTCTCTCTCCCTTCTTTCAGCTCCTGTCACTTTTCTCTCTCCCTTCTTTCAGCTCCTGTCACTTTTCTCTCTCCCTTCTTTCAGCTCCTGTCACTTTTCTCTCTCCCTTCTTTCAGCTCCTGTCCCTTTTCTCTCTCCCTTCTTTCAGCTCCTGTCACTTTTCTCTCTCCCTTCTTTCAGCTCCTGTCACTTTTCTCTCTCCCTTCTTTCAGCTCCTGTCACTTTTCTCTCTCCCTTCTTTCAGCTCCTGTCACTTTTCTCTCTCCCTTCTTTCAGCTCCTGTCACTTTTCTCTCTCCCTTCTTTCAGCTCCTGTCACTTTTCTCTCTCCCTTCTTTCAGCTCCTGTCCCTTTTCTCTCTCCCTTCTTTCAGCTCCTGTCACTTTTCTCTCTCCCTTCTTTCAGCTCCTGTCACTTTTCTCTCTCCCTTCTTTCAGCTCCTGTCACTTTTCTCTCTCCCTTCTTTCAGCTCCTGTCACTTTTCTCTCTCCCTTCTTTCAGCTCCTGTCACTTTTCTCTCCGCTCTTCTCTTCCAGCTCAATTTCAATTCAATTCAATTCAATTTCAATTCAATTAATTTTCAATTCAATTAAATTAATTTTCAATTCAATTCAATTCATTTTCAATTCAAGGGGCTTTATTGGCATGAGAAACATATGTTAACATTACCAAAGCAAGTGTAGTAGATAATATACAAAAGTGAAATAAACAATAAAAAATTAACAGTAAACATTACACATACAGAAGTTACAAAAGAATAAAGACATTACAAATGCCATATTATGTCTGTCTATATATACATTGTTGTAATGATGTGCAAATAGTTACAAAAGTACAAGAAGGAAGATAAATAAACATAAACATATAGTAGGTTGTTTTTACAGTGGTGTTTGTTCTTTGTTGTCCTTTAAAACAGCACACAAGTTCCAGGAGAATAAAGGTGTGTATTCCCTCCCTCCCTCCTCCTCCCTCCCCCCTAGCCCCCTCCTCTCTCCCCCCTCCTCCCCCCTATCCCCCTCCTCTCTCCCCCCTCCTCCACCCTAGCCCCCTCCTCTCTCCCCCCTCCTCCCCATCTCCTCCCCCCTAGCCCCCTCCTCTCTCCCCCCTCCTCCCCATCTCTTCCCCCCTAGCCCCCTCCTCTCTCCCCCATCTCCTCCCCCCTAGCCCCCTCCTCTCTCCCTCCCCCATCTCCTCCCCCCTAGCCCCCTCCTCTCTCCCCCCTAGCCCCATCCTCTCTCACCACCTCAAACCCCATCTCCTCCCCCATAGCCACCCTCCTCTCTCCCCCCTAGCCCCCTCCTCTCTACCCCTAGCCCCTTCCTCTCTCCCCACCTCCTCCCCCATCTCCTCCCCCACCTCCTCCCCCATCTCCTCCCCCCTAGCCCCCTCCTCTCTCCCCACCGCTGGCTTGATGCTCAGGTGTCTGAAAGGATAACAAATCCCTCCCCATCTCCTCCCTCCCTGTCCTCCCCCCTGCCCTCTCCCCCTCTCTAGTCTGGGTGGGAGGTGACGGGTGCTCGATGTCAAGTAGAGAGGTCAGAGGTGAGAGGTGAGAGGCCAACCCAGGGCAGACCTGGTACTCAGCTCAGAGAGTTCAGAGAGGGGTAAGACTGGAGCCCTGGGGGGCAGACCTGGTACCCAGCTCAGAGAGTTCAGAGAGGGGTAAGACTGGAGCCCTGGGGGGCAGACCTGGTACTCAGCTCAGAGAGTTCAGAGAGGGGTAAGACTGGAGCCCTGGGGGGCAGACCTGGTACCCAGCTCAGAGAGTTCAGAGAGGGGTAAGACTGGAGCCCTGGGGGGCAGACCTGGTACTCAGCTCAGAGAGTTCAGAGAGGGGTAAGACTGGAGCCCTGGGGGGCAGACCTGGTACCCAGCTCAGAGAGTTCAGAGAGGGGTAAGACTGGAGCCCTGCGGGGCAGACCTGGTACCCAGCTCAGAGAGTTCAGAGAGGGGTAAGACTGGAGCCCTGGGGGGCAGACCTGGTACCCAGCTCAGAGAGTTCAGAGAGGGGTAAGACTGGAGCCCTGGGGGGCAGACCTGGTACCCAGCTCAGAGAGTTCAGAGAGGGGTAAGACTGGAGCCCTGCGGGGCAGACCTGGTACCCAGCTCAGAGAGTTCAGAGAGGGGTAAGACTGGAGCCCTGGGGGGCAGACCTGGTACCCAGCTCAGAGAGTTCAGAGAGGGGTAAGACTGGAGCCCTGGGGGGCAGACCTGGTACCCAGCTCAGAGAGTTCAGAGAGGGGTAAGACTGGAGCCCTGCGGGGCAGACCTGGTACCCAGCTCAGAGAGTTCAGAGAGGGGTAAGACTGGAGCCCTGGGGGGCAGACCTGGTACCCAGCTCAGAGAGTTCAGAGAGGGGTAAGACTGGAGCCCTGGGGGGCAGACCTGGTACTCAGCTCAGAGAGTTCAGAGAGGGGTAAGACTGGAGCCCTGGGGGGCAGACCTGGTACCCAGCTCAGAGAGTTCAGAGAGGGGTAAGACTGGAGCCCTGGGGGGCAGACCTGGTACCCAGCTCAGAGAGTTCAGAGAGGGGTAAGACTGGAGCCCTGGGGGGCAGACCTGGTACTCAGCTCAGAGAGTTCAGAGAGGGGTAAGACTGGAGCCCTGGGGGGCAGACCTGGTACCCAGCTCAGAGAGTTCAGAGAGGGGTAAGACTGGAGCCCTGGGGGGCAGACCTGGTACCCAGCTCAGAGAGTTCAGAGAGGGGTAAGACTGGAGCCCTGGGGGGCAGACCTGGTACTCAGCTCAGAGAGTTCAGAGAGGGGTAAGACTGGAGCCCTGGGGGGCAGACCTGGTACCCAGCTCAGAGAGTTCAGAGAGGGGTAAGACTGGAGCCCTGGGGGGCAGACCTGGTACCCAGCTCAGAGAGTTCAGAGAGGGGTAAGACTGGAGCCCTGGGGGGCAGACCTGGTACTCAGCTCAGAGAGTTCAGAGAGGGGTAAGACTGGAGCCCTGGGGGGCAGACCTGGTACCCAGCTCAGAGAGTTCAGAGAGGGGTAAGACTGGAGCCCTGGGGGGCAGACCTGGTACTCAGCTCAGAGAGTTCAGAGAGGGGTAAGACTGGAGCCCTGGGGGGCAGACCTGGTACCCAGCTCAGAGAGTTCAGAGAGGGGTAAGACTGGAGCCCTGGGGGGCAGACCTGGTACCCAGCTCAGAGAGTTCAGAGAGGGGTAAGACTGGAGCCCTGGGGGGCAGACCTGGTACCCAGCTCAGAGAGTTCAGAGAGGGGTAAGACTGGAGCCCTGGGGGGCAGACCTGGTACCCAGCTCAGAGAGTTCAGAGAGGGGTAAGACTGGAGCCCTGGGGGGCAGACCTGGTACCCAGCTCAGAGAGTTCAGAGAGGGGTAAGACTGGAGCCCTGGGGGGCAGACCTGGTACCCAGCTCAGAGAGTTCAGAGAGGGGTAAGACTGGAGCCCTGGGGGGCAGACCTGGTACCCAGCTCAGAGAGTTCAGAGAGGGGTAAGACTGGAGCCCTGGGGGGCAGACCTGGTACCCAGCTCAGAGAGTTCAGAGAGGGGTAAGACTGGAGCCCTGGGGGGCAGACCTGGTACCCAGCTCAGAGAGTTCATAGAGGGGTAAGACTGGAGCCCTGGGGGGCAGACCTGGTACCCAGCTCAGAGAGTTCAGAGAGGGGTACCCAGCTCAGCTCAGAGAGTTCAGAGAGGGGTAAGACTGGAGCCCTGGGGGGCAGACCTGGTACCCAGCTCAGAGAGTTCAGAGAGGGGTAATACTGGAGCCCTGGGGGGCAGACCTGGTACCCAGCTCAGAGAGTTCAGAGACCTGGGTTCATATACTATTTGAAATACTAAACACAACACACTCTACTCCCCCACACAACACACTCTACTCCCCCACACAACACACTCTACTCCCCCACACAACACACTCTACTCCCCCACACAACACACTCTACTCCCCCACACAACACACTCTACTCCCCCACACAACACACTCTACTCCCCCACACAACACACTCTACTCCCCCACACAACACACTCTACTCCCCCACACAACACACTCTACTCCCCCACACAACACACTCTACTCCCCCACACAACACACTCTACTCCCCCACACAACACACTCTACTCCCCCACACAACACACTCTACTCCCCCACACAACACACTCTACTCCCCCACACAACACACTCTACTCCCCCACACAACACACTCTACTCCCCCACACAGCACACTCTACTCCCCCACACAACACACTCTACTCCCCCACACAACACACTCTACTCCCCCACACAACACACTCTACTCCCCCACACAACACACTCTACTCCCCCACACAACACACTCTACTCCCCCAATGAAGAAAACACTGTTCATATTTTGCCTAGGCTTTTAAAGCCCCAGGGACAGCTGAGAACGCCTGGTCTGTGTGTGTGTGTGTGTTTTGGGGGGGGGGGGGGGGTCCTTTGACAGTCACAGCTTCGCCAGACTCTCTGTCAATCTCACACACACTCCTCACACTAACACACTCTTCTCACACACACACTAACACACTCCACTTACATACACACAACCACACACAATGATCCAGTCCCCGACTTCCCCAACGCCAGCTGTTCAGGCCTGTCTCTGCCTCTCCTACCCCCTTCTGCCCCCCCCCCCCCTAAACCCCTCTACCCCAGGCCAGGACCAGGCCCCCCCCCCCCTAAACCCCTCTACCCCAGGCCAGGACCAGCCCCCCCCCCCCCCCCCCCCCCCCCTAAACCCCTCTACCCCAGGCCAGGACCAGGCCCCCCCCCCCCCCCCCCTAAACCCCTCTACCCCAGGCCAGGACCAGGGGCTTAGGATTATCCAGACAATACACAGAGGATACATCTCTGCCCTGCTCCACCCTGCCTAACCCCAACCTGCCCTGCTCCACCCTGCCTAACCCAACCTGCCCTGCTCCACCCTGCCTAACCCCAACCTGCCCTGCTCCACTCTGCCTAACCCCAACCTGCCCTGCTCCCCCCTGCCTAACCCCAACCTGCCCTGCTCCACCCTGCCTAACCCCAACCTGCCCTGCTCCACCCTGCCTAACCCCAACCTGCCCTGCTCCACCCTGCCTAACCCCAACCCTGCCCTGCCCCGGGTGTACTCTGCCTCAGCCAACCCTGCTCTGCCCCGGTGTACTCTGCCTCAGCCAACCCTGCCCTGCCCCGGGTGTACTCTGCCTCAGCCAACTCTGCCCTGCCCCGGGTGTACTCTGCCTCAGCCAACCCTGCCCTGCCCCGGGTGTACTCTGCCTCAGCCAACCCTGCCCTGTCCTGGGTGTACTCTGCCTCAGCCAACTCTGCCCTGCCCCGGGTGTACTCTGCCTCAGCCAACCCTGCCCTGTCCTGGGTGTACTCTGCCTCAGCCAACTCTGCCCTGCCCCGGGTGTACTCTGCCTCAGCCAACCCTGCCCTGTCCTGGGTGTACTCTGCCTCAGCCAACCCTGCCCTGTCCTGGGTGTACTCTACCTCAGCCAACCCTGCCCTGTCCTGGGTGTACTCTGCCTCAGCCAACCCTGCCCTGTCCTGGGTGTACTCTGCCTCAGCCAACCCTGCCCTGTCCTGGGTGTACTCTACCTCAGCCAACTCTGCCCTGCCCCGGGTGTACTCTGCCTCAGCCAACCCTGCCCTGTCCTGGGTGTACTCTGCCTCAACAAGCCTACTAGTCAACTCCAGCCACAGACCAGTCTTGCTCTGCTGAACCCAGCCAACCTTAACAAGCACTGTCAAGCCTACCAGTCAACCCCCGTCCTGTCTCTGCCTTGCCCTACCTTTCCCTAAACTGGCCCTGTGAGCAATCGGTGTGGACAGACAGACATGCCTGGGCTGGGCATTTAGGAGCCATGGGAGCTGTGGCACCTCTTCTACAGCTGTCTCTCTCTCTATCCTGTCAATGTCTCATTCAGTCTGTTTCCTTCACTGTCTCTGCTCCCCCTCTCTCTCTCACTGTGTCTCTGTCTGTCTCTCTCTCATTGTGTCTCTGTCTCCGTCCTTGTCACTCACTCACTCACTCACTCACTCACTCACTCACTCACTCACTCACTCACTCACTCTGTGTTTTGTCAAATATGTGTGAGTGTGTGTTTGTGTGTGTGTGCATGCATGAATGTGCCTATGCCTGTGCACATGTGTGTCTCTGCTCAGCTCTAGAGGAGCATCAGTGTGTGTGTCTCAGCTCTAGAGGAGCATCAGTGTGTGTGTCTCTGCTCTAGAGGAGCATCAGTGTGTGTGTCTCAGCTCTAGAGGAGCATCAGTGTGTCTCTGCTCAGCTCTAGAGGAGCATCAGTGTGTGTGTCTCTGCTCTAGAGGAGCATCAGTGTGTGTGTATCTGCTCTAGAGGAGCATCAGTGTGTGTGTCTCAGCTCTAGAGGAGCATCAGTGTGTCTCTGCTCAGCTCTAGAGGAGCATCAGTGTGTGTGTCTCAGCTCTAGAGGAGCATCAGTGTGTGTGTCTCAGCTCTAGAGGAGCATCAGTGTGTCTCTGCTCAGCTCTAGAGGAGCATCAGTGTGTGTGTCTCTGCTCTAGAGGAGCATCAGTGTGTGTGTCTCAGCTCTAGAGGAGCATCAGTGTGTGTGTCTCTGCTCAGCTCTAGAGGAGCATCAGTGTGTGTGTCTCTGCTCAGCTCTAGAGGAGCATCAGTGTGTGTGTCTCTGCTCAGCTCTAGAGGAGCATCAGTGTGTGTGTCTCAGCTCTAGAGGAGCATCAGTGTGTGTGTCTCAGCTCTAGAGGAGCATCAGTGTGTGTGTCTCAGCTCTAGAGGAGCATCAGTGTGTGTGTCTCAGCTCTAGAGGAGCATCAGTGTGTGTGTCTCTGCTCAGCTCTAGAGGAGCATCAGTGTGTGTCTCTGCTCAGCTCTAGAGGAGCATCAGTGTGTGTGTCTCTGCTCAGCTCTAGAGGAGCATCAGTGTGTGTGTCTCTGCTCTGCTCTAGAGGAGCATCAGTGTGTCTCAGCTCTAGAGGAGCATCAGTGTGTGTGTCTCTGCTCAGCTCTAGAGGAGCATCAGTGTGTGTGTCTCAGCTCTAGAGGAGCATCAGTGTGTGTGTCTCTGCTCAGCTCTAGAGGAGCATCAGTGTGTGTGTCTCTGCTCAGTGTGTGTGTCTCTGCTCAGCTCTAGAGGAGCATCAGTGTGTGTGTCTCTGCTCAGTGTGTGTGTCTCTGCTCAGCTCTAGAGGAGCATCAGTGTGTCTCTGCTCTAGAGGAGCATCAGTGTGTGTGTCTCTGCTCAGCTCTAGAGGAGCATCAGTGTGTCTCAGCTCTAGAGGAGCATCAGTGTGTCTCAGCTCTAGAGGAGCATCAGTGTGTGTGTCTCAGCTCTAGAGGAGCATCAGTGTGTGTGTCTCAGCTCTAGAGGAGCATCAGTGTGTGTGTCTCAGCTCTAGAGGAGCATCAGTGTGTGTGTCTCAGCTCTAGAGGAGCATCAGTGTGTGTGTCTCTGCTCAGCTCTAGAGGAGCATCAGTGTGTGTCTCTGCTCAGCTCTAGAGGAGCATCAGTGTGTGTGTCTCTGCTCAGCTCTAGAGGAGCATCAGTGTGTGTGTCTCTGCTCTGCTCTAGAGGAGCATCAGTGTGTCTCAGCTCTATAGGAGCATCAGTGTGTGTGTCTCTGCTCAGCTCTAGAGGAGCATCAGTGTGTGTGTCTCAGCTCTAGAGGAGCATCAGTGTGTGTGTCTCTGCTCAGCTCTAGAGGAGCATCAGTGTGTGTGTCTCTGCTCAGTGTGTGTGTCTCTGCTCAGCTCTAGAGGAGCATCAGTGTGTGTGTCTCTGCTCAGTGTGTGTGTCTCTGCTCAGCTCTAGAGGAGCATCAGTGTGTCTCTGCTCTAGAGGAGCATCAGTGTGTGTGTCTCTGCTCAGCTCTAGAGGAGCATCAGTGTGTCTCAGCTCTAGAGGAGCATCAGTGTGTCTCAGCTCTAGAGGAGCATCAGTGTGTGTGTCTCAGAGGAGCATCAGTGTGTGTGTCTCAGCTCTAGAGGAGCATCAGTGTGTGTGTCTCTGCTCAGCTCTAGAGGAGCATCAGTGTGTGTGTCTCAGCTCTAGAGGAGCATCAGTGTGTGTGTCTCTGCTCAGCTCTAGAGGAGCATCAGTGTGTGTGTCTCAGCTCTAGAGGAGCATCAGTGTGTGTGTCTCTGCTCAGCTCTAGAGGAGCATCAGTGTGTGTGTCTCTGCTCAGTGTGTGTGTCTCTGCTCAGCTCTAGAGGAGCATCAGTGTGTGTGTCTCTGCTCAGTGTGTGTGTCTCTGCTCAGCTCTAGAGGAGCATCAGTGTGTCTCTGCTCTAGAGGAGCATCAGTGTGTGTGTCTCTGCTCAGCTCTAGAGGAGCATCAGTGTGTCTCAGCTCTAGAGGAGCATCAGTGTGTCTCAGCTCTAGAGGAGCATCAGTGTGTGTGTCTCAGCTCTAGAGGAGCATCAGTGTGTGTGTCTCAGCTCTAGAGGAGCATCAGTGTGTGTGTCTCAGCTCTAGAGGAGCATCAGTGTGTGTGTCTCAGCTCTAGAGGAGCATCAGTGTGTGTGTCTCTGCTCAGCTCTAGAGGAGCATCAGTGTGTGTCTCTGCTCAGCTCTAGAGGAGCATCAGTGTGTGTGTCTCTGCTCAGCTCTAGAGGAGCATCAGTGTGTGTGTCTCTGCTCTGCTCTAGAGGAGCATCAGTGTGTCTCAGCTCTAGAGGAGCATCAGTGTGTGTGTCTCTGCTCAGCTCTAGAGGAGCATCAGTGTGTGTGTCTCAGCTCTAGAGGAGCATCAGTGTGTGTGTCTCTGCTCAGCTCTAGAGGAGCATCAGTGTGTGTGTCTCTGCTCAGTGTGTGTGTCTCTGCTCAGCTCTAGAGGAGCATCAGTGTGTGTGTCTCTGCTCAGTGTGTGTGTCTCTGCTCAGCTCTAGAGGAGCATCAGTGTGTCTCTGCTCTAGAGGAGCATCAGTGTGTGTGTCTCTGCTCAGCTCTAGAGGAGCATCAGTGTGTCTCAGCTCTAGAGGAGCATCAGTGTGTCTCAGCTCTAGAGGAGCATCAGTGTGTGTGTCTCAGCTCTAGAGGAGCATCAGTGTGTGTGTCTCAGCTCTAGAGGAGCATCAGTGTGTGTGTCTCAGCTCTAGAGAGGAGCATCAGTGTGTGTGTCTCAGCTCTAGAGGAGCATCAGTGTGTGTGTCTCTGCTCAGCTCTAGAGGAGCATCAGTGTGTGTCTCTGCTCAGCTCTAGAGGAGCATCAGTGTGTGTGTCTCTGCTCAGCTCTAGAGGAGCATCAGTGTGTGTGTCTCTGCTCTGCTCTAGAGGAGCATCAGTGTGTCTCAGCTCTAGAGGAGCATCAGTGTGTGTGTCTCTGCTCAGCTCTAGAGGAGCATCAGTGTGTGTGTCTCAGCTCTAGAGGAGCATCAGTGTGTGTGTCTCTGCTCAGCTCTAGAGGAGCATCAGTGTGTGTGTCTCTGCTCAGTGTGTGTGTCTCTGCTCAGCTCTAGAGGAGCATCAGTGTGTGTGTCTCTGCTCAGTGTGTGTGTCTCTGCTCCTCTAGAGGAGCATCAGTGTGTCTCTGCTCTAGAGGAGCATCAGTGTGTGTGTCTCTGCTCAGCTCTAGAGGAGCATCAGTGTGTCTCAGCTCTAGAGGAGCATCAGTGTGTCTCAGCTCTAGAGGAGCATCAGTGTGTGTGTCTCAGCTCTAGAGGAGCATCAGTGTGTCTCAGCTCTAGAGGAGCATCAGTGTGTGTGTCTCTGCTCAGCTCTAGAGGAGCATCAGTGTGTGTGTCTCAGCTCTAGAGGAGCATCAGTGTGTGTGTCTCTGCTCAGCTCTAGAGGAGCATCAGTGTGTGTGTCTCAGCTCTAGAGGAGCATCAGTGTGTGTGTCTCTGCTCAGCTCTAGAGGAGCATCAGTGTGTGTGTCTCTGCTCAGTGTGTGTGTCTCTGCTCAGCTCTAGAGGAGCATCAGTGTGTGTGTCTCTGCTCAGTGTGTGTGTCTCTGCTCAGCTCTAGAGGAGCATCAGTGTGTCTCTGCTCTAGAGGAGCATCAGTGTGTGTGTCTCTGCTCAGCTCTAGAGGAGCATCAGTGTGTCTCAGCTCTAGAGGAGCATCAGTGTGTCTCAGCTCTAGAGGAGCATCAGTGTGTGTGTCTCAGCTCTAGAGGAGCATCAGTGTGTGTGTCTCAGCTCTAGAGGAGCATCAGTGTGTGTGTCTCAGCTCTAGAGGAGCATCAGTGTGTGTGTCTCAGCTCTAGAGGAGCATCAGTGTGTGTGTCTCTGCTCAGCTCTAGAGGAGCATCAGTGTGTGTCTCTGCTCAGCTCTAGAGGAGCATCAGTGTGTGTGTCTCTGCTCAGCTCTAGAGGAGCATCAGTGTGTGTGTCTCTGCTCTGCTCTAGAGGAGCATCAGTGTGTCTCAGCTCTAGAGGAGCATCAGTGTGTGTGTCTCTGCTCAGCTCTAGAGGAGCATCAGTGTGTGTGTCTCAGCTCTAGAGGAGCATCAGTGTGTGTGTCTCTGCTCAGCTCTAGAGGAGCATCAGTGTGTGTGTCTCTGCTCAGTGTGTGTGTCTCTGCTCAGCTCTAGAGGAGCATCAGTGTGTGTGTCTCTGCTCAGTGTGTGTGTCTCTGCTCAGCTCTAGAGGAGCATCAGTGTGTCTCTGCTCTAGAGGAGCATCAGTGTGTGTGTCTCTGCTCAGCTCTAGAGGAGCATCAGTGTGTCTCAGCTCTAGAGGAGCATCAGTGTGTCTCAGCTCTAGAGGAGCATCAGTGTGTGTGTCTCAGCTCTAGAGGAGCATCAGTGTGTCTCAGCTCTAGAGGAGCATCAGTGTGTGTGTCTCTGCTCAGCTCTAGAGGAGCATCAGTGTGTGTGTCTCAGCTCTAGAGGAGCATCAGTGTGTGTGTCTCTGCTCAGCTCTAGAGGAGCATCAGTGTGTGTGTCTCTGCTCTGCTCTAGAGGAGCATCAGTGTGTCTCAGCTCTAGAGGAGCATCAGTGTGTGTGTCTCTGCTCAGCTCTAGAGGAGCATCAGTGTGTGTGTCTCAGCTCTAGAGGAGCATCAGTGTGTGTCTCTGCTCAGCTCTAGAGGAGCATCAGTGTGTGTGTCTCTGCTCAGCTCTAGAGGAGCATCAGTGTGTGTGTCTCTGCTCTGCTCTAGAGGAGCATCAGTGTGTCTCAGCTCTAGAGGAGCATCAGTGTGTGTGTCTCTGCTCAGCTCTAGAGGAGCATCAGTGTGTGTGTCTCAGCTCTAGAGGAGCATCAGTGTGTGTGTCTCTGCTCAGCTCTAGAGGAGCATCAGTGTGTGTGTCTCTGCTCAGTGTGTGTGTCTCTGCTCAGCTCTAGAGGAGCATCAGTGTGTGTGTCTCTGCTCAGTGTGTGTGTCTCTGCTCAGCTCTAGAGGAGCATCAGTGTGTCTCTGCTCTAGAGGAGCATCAGTGTGTGTGTCTCTGCTCAGCTCTAGAGGAGCATCAGTGTGTCTCAGCTCTAGAGGAGCATCAGTGTGTCTCAGCTCTAGAGGAGCATCAGTGTGTGTGTCTCAGCTCTAGAGGAGCATCAGTGTGTCTCAGCTCTAGAGGAGCATCAGTGTGTGTGTCTCTGCTCAGCTCTAGAGGAGCATCAGTGTGTGTGTCTCAGCTCTAGAGGAGCATCAGTGTGTGTGTCTCTGCTCAGCTCTAGAGGAGCATCAGTGTGTGTGTCTCAGCTCTAGAGGAGCATCAGTGTGTGTGTCTCTGCTCAGCTCTAGAGGAGCATCAGTGTGTGTGTCTCTGCTCAGTGTGTGTGTCTCTGCTCAGCTCTAGAGGAGCATCAGTGTGTGTGTCTCTGCTCAGTGTGTGTGTCTCTGCTCAGCTCTAGAGGAGCATCAGTGTGTCTCTGCTCTAGAGGAGCATCAGTGTGTGTGTCTCTGCTCAGCTCTAGAGGAGCATCAGTGTGTCTCAGCTCTAGAGGAGCATCAGTGTGTCTCAGCTCTAGAGGAGCATCAGTGTGTGTGTCTCAGCTCTAGAGGAGCATCAGTGTGTGTGTCTCAGCTCTAGAGGAGCATCAGTGTGTGTGTCTCAGCTCTAGAGGAGCATCAGTGTGTGTGTCTCAGCTCTAGAGGAGCATCAGTGTGTGTGTCTCTGCTCAGCTCTAGAGGAGCATCAGTGTGTGTCTCTGCTCAGCTCTAGAGGAGCATCAGTGTGTGTGTCTCTGCTCAGCTCTAGAGGAGCATCAGTGTGTGTGTCTCTGCTCTGCTCTAGAGGAGCATCAGTGTGTCTCAGCTCTAGAGGAGCATCAGTGTGTGTGTCTCTGCTCAGCTCTAGAGGAGCATCAGTGTGTGTGTCTCAGCTCTAGAGGAGCATCAGTGTGTGTGTCTCTGCTCAGCTCTAGAGGAGCATCAGTGTGTGTGTCTCTGCTCAGTGTGTGTGTCTCTGCTCAGCTCTAGAGGAGCATCAGTGTGTGTGTCTCTGCTCAGTGTGTGTGTCTCTGCTCAGCTCTAGAGGAGCATCAGTGTGTCTCTGCTCTAGAGGAGCATCAGTGTGTGTGTCTCTGCTCAGCTCTAGAGGAGCATCAGTGTGTCTGAGCTCGTGTGGAGGATCAGGGTGTCTCAGCTCTAGAGGAGCTTGAGTGTGTGTGTCTCAGCTCTAGAGGAGCATCAGTGTGTCTCAGCTCTAGAGGAGCATCAGTGTGTGTGTCTCTGCTCAGCTCTAGAGGAGCATCAGTGTGTGTGTCTCAGCTCTAGAGGAGCATCAGTGTGTGTGTCTCTGCTCAGCTCTAGAGGAGCATCAGTGTGTGTGTCTCTGCTCTGCTCTAGAGGAGCATCAGTGTGTCTCAGCTCTAGAGGAGCATCAGTGTGTGTGTCTCTGCTCAGCTCTAGAGGAGCATCAGTGTGTGTGTCTCAGCTCTAGAGGAGCATCAGTGTGTGTCTCTGCTCAGCTCTAGAGGAGCATCAGTGTGTGTGTCTCTGCTCAGCTCTAGAGGAGCATCAGTGTGTGTGTCTCTGCTCTGCTCTAGAGGAGCATCAGTGTGTCTCAGCTCTAGAGGAGCATCAGTGTGTGTGTCTCTGCTCAGCTCTAGAGGAGCATCAGTGTGTGTGTCTCAGCTCTAGAGGAGCATCAGTGTGTGTGTCTCTGCTCAGCTCTAGAGGAGCATCAGTGTGTGTGTCTCTGCTCAGTGTGTGTGTCTCTGCTCAGCTCTAGAGGAGCATCAGTGTGTGTGTCTCTGCTCAGTGTGTGTGTCTCTGCTCAGCTCTAGAGGAGCATCAGTGTGTCTCTGCTCTAGAGGAGCATCAGTGTGTGTGTCTCTGCTCAGCTCTAGAGGAGCATCAGTGTGTCTCAGCTCTAGAGGAGCATCAGTGTGTCTCAGCTCTAGAGGAGCATCAGTGTGTGTGTCTCAGCTCTAGAGGAGCATCAGTGTGTCTCAGCTCTAGAGGAGCATCAGTGTGTGTGTCTCTGCTCAGCTCTAGAGGAGCATCAGTGTGTGTGTCTCAGCTCTAGAGGAGCATCAGTGTGTGTGTCTCTGCTCAGCTCTAGAGGAGCATCAGTGTGTGTGTCTCTGCTCTGCTCTAGAGGAGCATCAGTGTGTCTCAGCTCTAGAGGAGCATCAGTGTGTGTGTCTCTGCTCAGCTCTAGAGGAGCATCAGTGTGTGTGTCTCAGCTCTAGAGGAGCATCAGTGTGTGTCTCTGCTCAGCTCTAGAGGAGCATCAGTGTGTGTCTCTGCTCAGCTCTAGAGGAGCATCAGTGTGTGTGTCTCTGCTCAGCTCTAGAGGAGCATCAGTGTGTGTGTCTCTGCTCAGCTCTAGAGGAGCATCAGTGTGTGTGTCTCTGCTCAGCTCTAGAGGAGCATCAGTGTGTGTGTCTCTGCTCAGCTCTAGAGGAGCATCAGTGTGTGTGTCTCTGCTCAGCTCTAGAGGAGCATCAGTGTGTGTGTCTCTGCTCAGCTCTAGAGGAGCATCAGTGTGTGTCTCTGCTCTGCTCTAGAGGAGCATCAGTGTGTCTCCAGACAGGCTGCTTTGGCTGCAGTTCAAAACAAGGTGCCGCTGCCACGTCCATCCCATGGGATTAACACACACACACACACACACACACACACACACACACACACACACACACACACACACACACACACACACACACACACACACACACACACACACACACACACACACACACACACACACACACACACACACACACACACACAGGCCGGTCCTATGGGAGTAACTGTGGGACATCGAGAAGGACAGCAGGGCAGAAACAACAGGAACAAAACTACACAAAGAAAGGATCATAACCAGCTATCCACCGTGTCCCCTGACAACTTCTCCCCCTCTACCTCCCCCTGACAACCCCTCTACCTCCCCCTGACAACCCCTCTACCTCTACCTCCCCCTGACAACCCCTCTACCTCCCCCTGACAACCCCTCTACCTCTACCTCCCCCTGACAACCCCTCCCCCTCTACCACCCCCTGACAACCCCTCCCCCTCTACCTCCCCTTGACAACCCCTCTACCTCTACCTCTACCTCCCCCTGACAACTCCTCTACCTCTACCTCCCCCTGACAACTCCTCCCCCTCTACCTCCCCCTGACAACCCCTCTACCTCTACCTCCCCCTGACAACCCCTTTACCTCTACCTCCCCCTGACAACCCCTCCCCCTCTACCTCCCCTTGACAACCCCTCTACCTCTACCTCCCCTTGACAACCCCTCTACCTCTACCTCCCCCTGACAACCCCTCCCCCTCTACCTCCCCTTGACAACCCCTCTACCTCTACCTCTACCTCCCCCTGACAACTCCTCTACCTCTACCTCCCCCTGACAACTCCTCCCCCTCTACCTCCCCCTGACAACCCCTCTACCTCTACCTCTACCTCCCCCTGACAACTCATCCCCCTCTACCTCTACTTCCCCCTGACAACTCCTCCCCTCTACCTCCCCCTGACAACCCCTCTACCTCTACCTCCCCCTGACAACTCCTCTACCTCTACCTCTACCTCCCCCTGACAACTCCTCTACCTCTACCTCCCCCTGACAACTCCTCTACCTCTACTCTACCTCTACCTCCCCCTGACAACCCCCCCTCTACCTCTACCTCCCCCTGACAACTCCTCTACCTCTACCTCCCCCTGACAACTCCTCTACCTCTACCTCCCCCTGACAACTCCTCCCCCTCTACCTCCCCCTGACAACCCCTCTACCTCTACCTCCCCCTGACAACTCATCCCCCTCTACCTCTACCTCCCCCTGACAACTCCTCTACCTCTACCGCTACCTCCCCCTGACAACTCCTCTACCTCTACCTCCCCCTGACAACTCCTCTACCTCTACCTCCCCCTGACAACTCCTCTACCTCTACCTCCCCCTGACAACCCCTCTACCTCTACCTCCCCCTGACAACTCCTCTACCTCTACCTCCCCTGACAACTCATCCCCATCTACCTCTACCTCCCCCTGACAACTCCTCCCCCTCTACCTCTACCTCCCCCTGACAACTCCTCCCCCTCTACCTCTACCTCCCCCTGACAACTCCTCCCCTCTACCTCCCCTTGACAACTCCTCCCCTCTTGTCCCCCTGTTTCCCTTGTCTCCCTGTTGCCCTGTCCCCCTCGTCCCCCTTGTCTCCCTGTCCCCCTGCCCCCCTCGTCTCCCTGTTTCCCTTGTCCCCCTGCCCCCTCTCCTGGCTCTCTCTCTCCTTCCCTCCTTCCTTCCTTACCTCCCAATCACCTGGCATGGCCCTGTGGGCAGCTGGCCAGAGCAAAGGAGGGATGGAGGGATGGAGGCATGGGAGGAGGGGGGCTGAGGGAGGAGGTGGATTGCGAGCTCTGATGCCTTCTTTCATCCTCGCAGCAGAAATAATCACCAAAGCCTACTAGCTGCCAGCCAGCCAGCCAGGAGAGGAGAGAGAGAGGGAGAGAGAGAGAGAGAGAGGAGAAAAGAGACAGAGAGAGAGAGAGAGAGAGAGAGAGAGAGAGAGAGAGAGAGAGAGAGAGAGAGAGAGAGAGAGAGAGAGAGAGTTAGAGTTAGAGTTAGAGTTAGAGTTAGAGAGAGAGAGAGAGAGAGAGAGGGAGAGGGAGAGAAAGAGACAGTTAGAGAGAGAGAGAGAAAGAAAGAGAGAGCGAGAGAGAGAGGCTGTCTGCCTAGGGGGAATCTGGCACAGTCCCAAGCGCTGCTCTGCTCCCTACAGGAGCTCAACCTAGATCAAAGTCACACACCGCTTTCCTGCCCTCCTTCCCCCCTTCCTCCCTCCATTTCCACCCTCTTTTCTTTTGGAGAGGAAAGAGACTGATTAGAGGTGGTATTTAAAAGAAAGACAGACAGTGTTGCTTGTTAGGAAAATAAAAAGTAATCAGGTGAGTTCTGTCAATCGGCTTTTTCATTTGATGATCGTCATCAATGTTGTTGTTGTTGTTGTTGTCGTGGTGATTTCAAACACCTGCGTTTTTCTACCTACTTCGCTTGCCAGCCACCTTCGTTCTTGAACAATCGTCACCATGACTACCTGGCATCCAATCAGATGTTTGTGTCACAGCACAGGTCAGAGAGCCGCTTCTCAAAGCCATGGACAACTGTCTCTCTCAGAGCTGGCTGACCTGCTCTCTGGCTGGCTGGCTGGCTAGAGTAACAGAGAGGCTGGCTGGAGTAACAGAGAGGCTGGCTGACTGGAGTAACAGAGAGGCTGACTGGAGTAACAGAGAGGCTGACTGGAGTAACAGGGAGGCTGACTGGAGTAACAGAGAGGCTGACTGGAGTAACAGAGAGATTGGCTGGCTGGAGTAACAGAGAGGCTGACTGACTGACTGGAGTAACAGAGAGGCTGTCTGGAGTAACAGAGAGGCTGGCTGGCTGGAGTAACAGAGAGTCTGGCTGGAGTAACAGAGAGGCTGGCTGGAGTAACAGAGAGGCTGGCTGGAGTAACAGAGAGGCTGGCTGGAGAAACAGAGAGGCTGGCTGGCTGGAGTAACAGAGAGGCTTACTGGAGTAACAGAGAGGCTGGCTGACTGACTGGAGTAACAGAGAGAGAGGCTGTCTGGAGTAACAGAGAGGCTGACTGAAGTAACAGAGAGGCTGGCTGGCTGGAGTAACAGAGAGTCTGGCTGGAGTAACAGAGAGGCTGGCTGGAGTAACAGAGAGGCTGGCTGGAGTAACATAGAGGCTGGCTGGAGTAACAGAGAGGCTGGCTGGAGTAACATAGAGGCTGGCTGGAGTAACAGAGAGGCTGACTGACTGACCGGAGTAACAGAGAGAGAGGCTGTCTGGAGTAACAGAGAGGCTGGCTGAAGTAACAGAGAGGCTGGCTGGCTGGAGTAACAGAGAGTCTGGCTGGAGTAACAGAGAGGCTGGCTGGAGTAACAGAGAGGCTGACTGGCTGGAGTAACAGAGAGGCTGTCTGGAGTAACAGAGAGGCTGGCTGGAGTAACAGAGAGGCTGACTGACTGGAGTAACAGAGAGGCTGACTGACTGGAGTAACAGAGAGGCTGACTGACTGGAGTAACAGAGAGGCTGACTGACTGGAGTAACAGAGAGGCTGACTGACTGGAGTAACAGAGAGGCTGGCTGTCTGGAGTAACAGAGAGGCTGGCTGGCTGAGTAACAGAGAGGCTGGCTGGAGTAACAGAGAGGCTGGCTGGAGTAACAGAGAGGCTGGCTGGAGTAACAGAGAGTCTGACTGACTGGAGTAACAGAGAGGCTGACTGGAGTAACAGAGAGGCTGACTGACTGGAGTAACAGAGAGGCTGGCTAGAGTAACAGAGAGGCTGACTGACTGGAGTAACAGAGAGTCTGACTGACTGGAGTAACAGAGAGGCTGACTGGAGTAACAGAGAGGCTGGCTGGAGTAACAGAGAGGCTGGCTGGAGTAACAGAGAGGCTGGCTGGAGTAACAGAGAGTCTGACTGACTGGAGTAACAGAGAGGCTGACTGGAGTAACAGAGAGGCTGACTGACTGGAGTAACAGAGAGGCTGACTGACTGGAGTAACAGAGAGGCTGACCGGAGTAACAGAGAGGCTGACTGGAGTAACAGAGAGGCTGACTGGAGAAACAGAGAGGCTGACTGGAGTAACAGAGAGGCTGGCTGGAGTAACAGAGAGGCTGACTGACTGGAGTAACAGAGAGTCTGACTGACTGGAGTAACAGAGAGGCTGACTGACTGGAGTAACAGAGAGGCTGACTGGAGTAACAGAGAGGCTGACTGACTGGAGTAACAGAGAGGCTGACTGACTGGAGTAACAGAGAGGCTGACTGGAGTAACGGAGAGGCTGACTGACTGGAGTAACGGAGAGGCTGACTGACTGACTGTTTGGCTGAAACTGTTTTTCGGCGCAGAGGGCAGTCCCAAGAAACTACTCCAACCTTCTCATCCGACTCACCTCCCTCTTCATCCCATCACCAGACCTCTCCTCCTCCCTCTTCATCCCATCACCAGACCTCTCCTCCTCCCTCTTCATCCCATCACCAGACCTCTCCTCCTCCCTCTTCATCCCATCACCAGACCTCTCCTCCTCCCTCTTCATCCCATCACCAGACCTCTCCTCTCTGTTACTCCTCCCTCTTCATCCCATCACCAGACCTCTCCTCCTCCATCCCTTTACCCAAACTTTCTCCTCCCACCTATCTACCTCCCATCACCAGACCTCTCATCCTCCCTCTTCATCCCTTTACCTAAACTCTCTCCTCCCACCTATCCACCTCCCATCACCAGACATCTCCCCTCCCCCTCCCCCTCTCCTCATCCTCATACCCCTCTCCTCTCATTCCCCTTTTCTCCCCTCCTCTGGCCCAAACCACCTCCTCTCCTGTCCTGTCCCAGCCCTGGAGACCTGCATGTTTTAATTGATTGCTAGTTGATACAGTGCCAGGTTAGGCATCCTGGCTGAGTGTCTATACTTCCCTCCATCCTTCCCTTCTCTATATCCCTCTCTTTCTATACCTCCCTCCATCCTTCCCTTCTCTCTGTCTTTACTCCTGGCCATGTGTTTTCACCAGGGCTCAGGCATTGTGGGTCCGGTGTAGGGTTTCCCTCCCTCCCCCCTCCCTCCCTCCCTCCCTGCCTGCCTGCCTCTCTCTCTCTCTCCCTCCCTCCCCCCCTCCCTCCCTCTCCCCCTCCCTCCCTGCCTCCCTCCCTCTCTCCCTGCCTGCATCCCTCCCTCCCTCTCTCCCTCCCTCCCCCTCCCTCCCTCCCTGCCTCCCCCCCTCCCTCTCTCCCTCCCTCTCCCTCCCTCCCTGCCTCCCCCCCTCCCTCTCTCCCTCCCTCCCCCTCCCTCCCTCCCTGCCTCCCCCCCTCCCTCTCTCCCTGCCTCCCCCCCTCCCTCTCTCTCTCCCTCCCTCCCTGCCTCTCTCCCTCCCTCCCTCCCTCCCTCCCTCCTGCCTGCCTGCCCCCCCTCCCTCCCTGCCTCCCTCCCCCCTCCCTCCCCCCCTGCCTCTCTCCCTCCCTCCCCCCCTCTCTGCCTCCTCCCCTCCCTCCCTCCCTGTCCAGTCCCAAGCAGCAGGCAACGTGGCTACTTATAGCGCCTTCATAAATCAAGCTGTCATTTTCCCGTCATGCTCGTTGGATTGCTGAGGCTCGTGGCGAATCGACTCGCAAGAGCTCTGCTCCCCACAAACTTTTGGGAAAGGGGGAGATGCAGAGAGAGAGAGAATGGCAGTGAGAGAGAGAGGCGGGAAGACAGAGGAGGAAGGAGAAAGAGGAGAGAGGGGGACAGAGAAAGAGAGAGAGCGAGAGCGAGAGAAAGAGCGAGACAGAGAGAGACAGAGACAGAGACAGAGAGAGAGAGAGAGAAAGAGAGAGAGAGAGAGCGAGACAGAGAGAGAGAGAGAGACAGAGAGAGAGAGAGAGATACAGAGGGAGAGAGAGAGAGAGGGGTGGGGAAAGAGAGAGAGAGAAAGAGGAGAGAGAGCGAGGGAGAGAGAGAACTAGCATTGTGTTCAGTATTGAGTCAGGACTGAAGATGTTTTAGAGGAAACTAACACATCGTTTTATATGGTTCCAGGTGTGACAGACAGGGTAGCAAATGTCTGCATATCTGGTGGTGCGTTGAGCTGTTTACTAGAGTAACATACTAGAACAGAGTGTGGAAAAGTAGAGAGACTCTAAAACATGCTGAGCAACATGATGGGCTTTCCCAGTTCAGCAGTAAGGCTTCTACACAGTAGCTGACTGCCGCTGGAAATACTAGGTTAGGTTAATGCTAGGTTAGGTTAATGCTAGGTTAATGCTAGGTTAGGTTAATGCTAGGTTAGGTTAATACTAGGTTAATGCTAGGTTAATGCTAGGTTAGGTTAATGCTAGGTTAGGTTAATACTAGGTTAGATTAACGCTAGGTTAATGCTAGGTTAATGCTAGCTTAGGTTAATGCTAGGTTAGGTTAATGCTAGGTTAGGTTAATACTAGGTTAGATTAACGCTAGGTTAATGCTAGGTTAGATTAACGCTAGGTTAATGCTAGGTTAGGTTAATGCTAGGTTAATGCAAGGTTAGGTTAATGCTAGGTTAGGTTAATACTAGGTAAGATTAACTCTAGGTTAATGCTAGGTTAATGCTAGGTTAATGCAAGGTTAGGTTACTGCTAGGTTAATGCTATGTTAGATTAATACTAGGGCTAGGTTAATGCTAGGTTAGGTTACTGCTAGGTTAATGCTAGGTTAGATTAATACTAGGGCTAGGTTAATGCTAGGTTAGATTAATACCAGGGCTAGGTTAATGCTAGGTTAGGTTACTGCTAGGTTAATGCTAGGTTAGATTAATACTAGGGCTAGGTTAATGCTAGGTTAGGTTACTGCTAGGTTAATGCTAGGTTAGATTAATACTAGGGCTAGGTTAATGCTAGGTTAGATGAATACTAGTTGCTAGGTTAATGCTAGGTTAATGCTAGGTTAGGTTACTGCTAGGTTAATGCTAGGTTAGGTTACTGCTAGGTTAATGCTAGGTTAGGTTACTGCTAGGTTAATGCTAGGTTAGGTTACTGCTAGGTTAATGCTAGGTTAATGCTAGGTTAATGCTAGGTTAGATTAATACTAGGGCTAGGTTAATGCTAGGTTAGATTAATACTAGGGCTAGGTTAATGCTAGGTTAGATTAATAATAGGGGTAGGTTAATTATAGGTTAGATTAATACTGGGGCTAGGTTAATGCTAGGTTAGATTCATACTAGGGCTAGGTTAATGCTAGGTTAGATTAATACTAGGGCTAGGTTAATGCTAGGTTAGATTAATACTAGGGCTAGGTTAATGCTAGGTTAGATTAATACTAGTTGCTAGGTTAATGCTAGGTTAATGCTAGGTTAGGTTACTGCTAGGTTAATGCTAGGTTAGGTTACTGCTAGGTTAATGCTAGGTTAGATTAATACTAGGGCTAGGTTAATGCTAGGTTAGGTTACTGCTAGGTTAAGGCTAGGTTAGATTAATACTAGGGCTAGGTTAATTCTAGGTTAGATTAATACTGGGGCTAGGTTAATGCTAGGTTAATGCTAGGTTAATGCTAGGTTAGATTAATACTAGGGCTAGGTTAATTCTAGGTTAGATTAATACTAGGGCTAGGATAATGCTAGGTTAGATTAATACTAGGGCTAGGTTAATGCTAGGTTAGGTTACTGCTAGGTTAATGCTAGGTTAGATTAATACTGGGGCTAGGTTACTGCTAGGTTAATGCTAGGTTAGATTAATACTAGGGCTAGGTTAATTATAGGTTAGATTAATACTAGGGCTAGGATAATGCTAGGTTAGATTAATACTAGGGCTAGGTTAATTCTAGGTTAATGCTAGGTAGGTTACTGCTAGGTTAATGCTAGGTTAATGCTAGGTTAGATTAATACTAGGGGTAGGTTAATGCTAGGTTAGATTAATACTAGGGCTAGGTTAATGCTAGGTTAATGCTAGTCTAGGTTACTGCTAGGTTAGATTAATACTGGGACTAGGTTAATGCTAGGTTAATACTAGGTTAGGTTAATGCTAGGTTAATGCTAGGTTAGGTTACTGCTAGGTTAATGCTAGGTTACTGGGTTAGATTAATACTAGGGCTAGGTTAATGCTGGGTTAGATTAATACTGGGGCTAGGTTAATGCTAGGTTATATTAATACTAGGGCTAGGTTAATGCTAGGTTAATGCTAGGTTAGATTAATACTAGGGCTAGGTTAATGCTAGGTTAATGCTAGGTTAATGCTAGGTTAGATTAATACTAGGGTTAGGTTAATGCTAGGTTAGATTAATACTAGGGCTAGGTTAATGCTAGATTAGATTAATACTAGGGCTAGGTTAATTATAGGTTAGATTAATACTGGGGCTAGGTTAATGCTAGGTTAGATTAATACTGAGGCTAGGTTAATGCTAGGTTAATGCTAGGTTAGGTTACTGCTAGGTTAGATTAATACTAGGGCTAGGTTAATGCTAGGTTAGATTAATACTAGGGCTAGGTTAATGCTAGGTTAGATTAATACTAGGGCTAGGTTAATTCTAGGTTAGATTAATACTGGGGCTAGGTTAATGCTAGGTTAGATTAATACTAGGGCTAGGTTAATGCTAGGTTAGATTAATACTAGGGCTAGGTTAATTCTAGGTTCGATTAATACTGGGGCTAGGTTAATGCTAGGTTAGATTAATACTGGGGCTAGGTTAATGCTAGGTTAATGCTAGGTTAGGTTACTGCTAGGTTAGATTAATACTGGGGCTAGGTTAATGCTAGGTTAATGCTAGGTTAGGTTAATGCTAGGTTAATGCTAGGTTAGCTACAGGTTAGGGAGAGGGTGAAGTGTTAGGGGGTCAAGGGGTCAGGGGGCTGACCCGACACACACTCTCACCCCAAACACGCTGAGGGCGGGTAAGGAGCTGACCCCACAAACACTCTCACCTTACACACCCCCTCTGTCCCTCACCCCTCACCCCCTCTGTCCCTCACCCCTCAGCACCCCACACACCCTCTACAGAGCAGAGTCATCCCTCTCACCACGTGGTCAGAAACCCACTCATGAGAGGGAAGAAGAGGAGAGGAGAGGAATAGAGAGAACAAGGGAGAGGGATAAGAGAGAAGGAGAGGAATAGAGAGAACAAGGGAGAGGGTTAAGAGAGAGAGAGGAGGGAGAGATACAGAGAGAAAGAGAGAGAGAGAGAGAGAGAGAGAGAGAGAAAGCGAGAGAGAGAAAGAAAGAAAGTGAGAGAGAGAGAAAGAGAGATATACAGAGAGAAAGAGAGATATAAAGAGAGAGAGAGGGAAATAGAGATATACAGAGAGAGAAAGAGAGAGAGAAAGAGAGAGAGAGAGATAGGGAAATAGAGATATACAGAGAGAGAAAGAGAGAGAAAGAGAAAGAGAGAGATAGGGAAATAGAGATATACAGAGAGAGAAAGAGAGAGAGAAAGAGAGAGAGAGAGGGAAATAGAGATATACAGAGAGAAAGAGAGAGAGAGAGAGAGGGAAATAGAGGTATACAGAGAGAAAGAGAGAGAGAGGGAAATAGAGATATACAGAGAGAAAGAGAGAGAAAGAGAGAGAGGGAAATAGATATATACAGAGAGAGAGAGAGAGAGAGAGAGAGTGAAATAGAGATATACAAAGACAAAGAGAGAGAGAAAGAGAGAGAGAGGGAAATAGAGGTATACAGAGAGAAAGAGAGTAATGAGAGTAATGATGGAAGGTGACAGAAGTCCTCCACCTGTTCTACTCTCTCACCCCTCCTCACCCCCCTCACCCCTCCTCATCATGACTGTCCTGGCCTTGTCACAACAGCTGAAACAATGTCCCCAAACAGACTTCACTTCTCCCCCTCTCTGTCTCCCCTGAATCTCCTATGACCAATCCAGCCACCGACCCTAGCCATAGGAAAGAGGCCAGTGGAGTCAGGAGATTTCACGGGGCTGGAGGCTGAACTGAAGAACAGGCTGGAGGAATGGGGGGGGGGTATGCAATGACCCATGCAGTCCCCTGAGTCTTCAAATACTGCCATTAACATCCAGCCATATGTTGTTACACACAGACACACTGACTGTCTGGAGTTACAGGCACTTCCTCTCTGCAGCTCAGTCAACTGAAAATACTATCCATCCCCTCCTAACCACGCACTGCAAACACCTAGAAGCACAGACTGTCTGGAGTTACAGGCACTTCCTCTCTGCAGCTCAGTCAACTGAAAACACCATCCATCCCCTCCTAACCACGCACTGCAAACACCTAGAAGCACAGACTGTCTGGAATCACAGGCACTTCCTCTCTGCAGCTCAGTCAACTGAAAACACCATCCATCCCCTCCTAACCACGCACTGCAAACACCTAGAAGCACAGACTGTCTGGAATCACAGGCACTTCCTCTCTGCAGCTCAGTCAACTGAAAACACCATCCATCCCCTCCTAACCACGCACTGCAAACACCTAGAAGCACAGACGGTCTGGAATTATGCTGAACCTTTCCCACTATGTATACCAGGTTAACTGAGGGACAGACAGTGTGGTGAAGAAGGAGCAACAGCACCTCTTTAACCCCAGGAGGCTGAAGACATTCAGCTCGGCCCCTAACTTCTACAGATGCACCATTGAGAGCATCCTGTCGTGCTGTATCACCGCCTGGTATGGCAATCGCACCGTCCACAACCGCAGGAGACATGTGAGATGGTGCGGTCAGCCTAACGCATCACCGGGGGGCACACTGCCTGCCCTCCAGGACAACTACAGCCCCCGGTGTCACAGGAAGGCCAAGGATATCATTAAGGACCTCAGCCACCCGATCCAAGACCTGTTCACCCAAATATCATCTAGATGGCGAGGTCAGTACAGGTGCATCAAAGCTGGAACCAATATTCAGAAAAACAGCTTCTATCTCCAGGCCATCAGACTGTTAAATAGTTCAGGGCAGGTAACTATCCTCCCCCCAGTACCCTGCCCTGAACTATAGTCACTGTTACTAGCCTCCCCCAGTACCCTGCCCTGAACCTTAGTCACTGTTACTAGCCTCCCCCCAGTACCCTGCCCTGAACTATAGTCACTGTTACTAGCCTCCCCCAGTACCCTGCCCTGAACCTTAGTCACTGTTACTAGCCTACCCCCAGTACCCTGCCCTGAACCTTAGTCACTGTTACTAGCCTCCCCCCAGTACCCTGCCCTGAACCTTAGTCACTGTTACTAGCCTCCCCCAGTACCCTGCCCTGAACTATAGTCACTGTTACTAGCCTCCCCCAGTACCCTGCCCTGAACCTTAGTCACTGTTACTAGCCTCCCCCCAGTACCCTGCCCTGAACCTTAGTCACTGTTACTAGCCTCCCCCCAGTACCCTGCCCTGAACCTTAGTCACTGTTACTAGTCTCCCCCCAGTACCCTGCCCTGAACTATAGTCACTGTTACTAGCCTCCCCCAGTACCCTGCCCTGAACTATAGTCACTGTTACTAGCCTCCCCCCAGTACCCTGCCCTGAACTATAGTCACTGTTACTAGCCTCCCCCAGTACCCTGCTCTGAACCTTAGTCACTGTTACTAGCCTCCCCCAGTACCCTGCCCTGAACCTTAGTCACTGTTACTAGCCTCCCCCCAGTACCCTGCCCTGAACCTTAGTCACTGTTACTAGCCTCCCCCCAGTACCCTGCCCTGAACCTTAGTTACTGTTACTAGCCTCCCCCAGTACCCTGCCCTGAACTATAGTCACTGTTACTAGCCTCCCCCCAGTACCCTGCCCTGAACCTTAGTCACTGTTACTAGCCTCCCCCCAGTACCCTGCCCTGAACCTTAGTCACAGTTACTAGCCTCCCCCCAGTACCCTGCCCTGAACCTTAGTCACTGTTACTAGCCTCCCCCCAGTACCCTGCCCTGAACCTTAGTCACTGTTACTAGCCTCCCCCCAGTACCCTGCCCTGAACCTTAGTCACTGTTACTAGCCTCCCCCCAGTACCCTGCCCTGAACCTTAGTCACTGTTACTAGCCTCCCCCCAGTACCCTGCCCTGAACCTTAGTCACTGTTACTAGCCTCCCCCCAGTACAATGCCCTGAACTATAGTCACTGTTACTAGCCTCCCCCCAGTACCCTGCCCTGAACCTTAGTCACTGTTACTAGCCTCCCCCCAGTACCCTGCCCTGAACCTTAGTCACTGTTACTAGCCTCCCCCCAGTACCCTGCCCTGAACCTTAGTCACTGTTACTAGCCTCCCTCCAGTACAATGCCCTGAACTATAGTCACTGTTACTAGCCTCCCCCAGTACCCTGCCCTGAACCTTAGTCACTGTTACTAGCCTCCCCCCAGTACCCTGCCCTGAACCTTAGTCACTGTTACTAGCCTCCCCCAGTACCCTGCCCTGAACCTTAGTCACTGTTACTAGCCTCCCCCCAGTACCCTGCCCTGAACTATAGTCACTGTTACTAGCCCCCCCCCAGTACCCTGCCCTGAACCTTAGTCACTGTTACTAGCCTCCCCCCAGTACCCTGCCCTGAACTATAGTCACCGTTACTAGCCTCCCCCCAGTACCCTGCCCTGAACCTTAGTCACTGTTACTAGCCTCCCCCCAGTACCCTGCCCTGAACCTTAGTCACTGTTACTAGCCTCCCCCCAGTACCCTGCCCTGAACCTTAGTCACGGTTACTAGCCTCCACATAGTACCCTGCCCTGAACCTTAGTCACTGTTACTAGCCTCCCCCCAGAACCCTGCCCTGAACTATAGTCACTGTTACTAGCCTCCCCCCAGTACCCTGACCTGAACCTTAGTCACTGTTATTAGCCTCCCCCAGTACCCTGCCCTGAACTATAGTCACTGATACTAGCCTCCCCCCAGTACCCTGCCCTGAACCTTAGTCACTGTTACAAGCCTCCCCCAGTACCCTGCCCTGAACCTTAGTCACTGTTATTAGCCTCCCCCAGTACCCTGCCATGAACCTTAGTCACTGTTACTAGCCTCCCCCAGTACCCTGCCCTGAACCTTAGTCACTGTTACTAGCCTCCCCCAGTACCCTGCCCTGAACCTTAGTCACTGTTACTAGCCTCCCCCAGTACCCTGCCCTGAACCTTAGTCACTGTTACTAGCCTCCCTCAGTACCCTGCCCTGAACCTTAGTCACTGTTACTAGCCTCCCCCCAGTACCCTGCCCTGAACTATAGTCACTGTTACTAGCCTCCCCCCAGTACCCTGCCCTGAACCTTAGTCACTGTTACTAGCCTCCCACAGTACCCTGCCCTGACCCTTAGAGCCTGCTGCCCTGTGGACATAGAGTCCTTGAACACTCTCTCATCATCACCCAGTGCCTGGGCTTACCTCCGCTGTACCCGCACCCCACCATACCCCTGTTTGCGCATTATGCCCTGAATATATTCTACCATGCCCAGAAACCTGCTCCTCTTATTCTCTGTCCCCAACGCCCTAGGCGACCAGTTTTGATAGCCTTCAGCCGCACCCTCATACTACTCCTTCTCTGTTCCGCGGGTGATGTGGAGGTAAACCCAGGCCCTGCATGTCCCCAGGCACCCTCATTTGTTGACTTCTGTGATCGAAAAAGCCTTGGTTTCATGCATGTCAACATCAGAAGCCTCCTCCCTAAGTTTGTCTTACTCACTGCTCTAGCACACTCTGCTAACCCTGATGTCCTTGCCGTGTCTGAATCCTGGCTCAGGAAGGCCACCAAAAATTCGGAGATTTCCATACCCAACTATAACATCTTCCGTCAAGATAGAACTGCCAAAGGAGGAGGAGTTGCAGTCTACTGCAGAGAGAGCCTGCAAAGTAATGTCATACTTTCCAGGTCCATACCCAAACAGTTCGAACTACTAATTTTGAAAATTACTCTCTCCAGAAATAAGTCTCTCACTGTTGCCGCCTGCTACCGACCCCCCTCAGCTCCCAGCTGTGCCCTGGACACCATTTGTGAATTGATCGCCCCCCATCTAGCTTCAGAGTTTGTTCTGTTAGGTGACCTAAACTGGGATATGCTTAACACCCCGGCAGTCCTACAATCTAAGCTAGATGCCCTCAATCTCACTCAAATCATCAAGGAACCCACCAGGTACAACCCTAACTCTGTAAACAAGGGCACCCTCATTGACGTCATCCTGACCAACTGGCCCTCCAAATACACCTCCGCTGTCTTCAACCAGGATCTCAGCGATCACTGCCTCATTGCCTGTATCCGCTACGGAGCCGCAGTCAAACGACCACCCCTCATCACTGTCAAACGCTCCCTAAAACACTTCTGTGAGCAGGCCTTTCTAATCGACCTGGCCCGGGTATCCTGGAAGGACATTGACCTCATCCCGTCAGTTGAGGATGCCTGGTCTTTCTTTAAAAGTAACTTCCTCACCATTTTAGATAAGCATGCTCCGTTCAAAAAATGCAGAACTAAGAACAGATATAGCCCCTGGTTCACTCCAGACCTGACTGCCCTCGACCAGCACAAAAACATCCTGTGGCGGACTGCACTAACATCGAACAGTCCCCGCGATATGCAACTGTTCAGGGAAGTCAGGAACCAATACACACAGTCAGTCAGGAAAGCTAAAGCCAACTTCTTCAGGCAGAAGTTTGCATCCTGTAGCTCCAACTCCAAAAAGTTCTGGGACACTGTGAAGTCCATGGAGAACAAGAGCACCTCCTCCCAGCTGCCCACTGCACTGAGGCTAGGTAACACGGTCACCACTGATAAATCCATGATTATCGAAAACTTCAACAAGCATTTCTCAACGGCTGGCCATGCCTTCCGCCTGGCTACTCCAACCTCGTCCAACAGCTCCCCCCCCCCCCGCAGCTACTCGCCCAAGCCTCTCCAGGTTCTCCTTTACCCAAATCCAGATAGCAGATGTTCTGAAAGAGCTGCAAAACCTGGACCCGTACAAATCAGCTGGGCTTGACAATCTGGACCCTCTATTCCTGAAACTATCCGCCGCCATTGTCGCAACCCCTATTACCAGCCTGTTCAACCTCTCTTTCATATCGTCTGAGATCCCCAAGGATTGGAAAGCTGCCGCAGTCATCCCCCTCTTCAAAGGGGGCGACACCCTGGACCCAAACTGTTACAGACCAATATCCATCCTGCCCTGCCTATCTAAGGTCTTCGAAAGCCAAGTCAACAAACAGATCACTGACCATCTTGAATCCCACCGTACCTTCTCCGCTGTGCAATCTGGTTTCCGAGCTGGTCACGGGTGTACCTCAGCCACGCTCAAGGTACTAAACGATATCATAACCGCCATCGATAAAAGACAGTACTGTGCAGCCGTCTTCATAGACCTTGCCAAGGCTTTCGACTCTGTCAATCACCGTATTCTTATTGGCAGACTCAGTAGCCTCGGTTTTTCGGATGACTGCCTTGCCTGGTTCACCAATTACTTTGCAGACAGAGTTCAGTGTGTCAAATCGGAGGGCATGCTGTCCGGTCCTCTGGCAGTCTCTATGGGGGTGCCACAGGGTTCAATTCTCGGGCCGACTCTTTTCTCTGTATATATCAATGATGTTTCTCATGCTGCGGGCGATTCCCTGATCCACCTCTACGCAGACGACACCATTCTATATACTTCCGGCCCGTCCTTGGACACTGTGCTATCTAACCTCCAAACGAGCTTCAATGCCATACAGCACTCCTTCCGTGGCCTCCAACTGCTCTTAAACGCTAGTAAAACCAAATGCATGCTTTTCAACCGTTCGCTGCCTGCACCCGCACGCCTGACCAGCATCACCACCCTGGATGGTTCCGACCTTGAATATGTG
>NW_027257994.1:110000-112500 GCF_045791955.1 Oncorhynchus clarkii lewisi | reverse complement strand
CACTCACACACAAACCCACACGCACACACCCACACAAACACAATCACTCACACACAAACCCACACGCACACACCCACACAAACACACTCACTCACACACAAACCCACACGCACACACCCACACAAACACACACACTCACACACACCCACACAAACACACCCACACAAACAAACTCACTCACACACAAACCCACACGCACACGCACACAAACACACACATTCACTCACACATAAACCCACATGCACACACCCACACAAAAACACACACTCACTCACACACAAACCCACACGCACACACCCACACAAACACACTCACTCACACACACCCACACAAACACACTCACTCACACACAAACCCACACGCACACACCCACACAAACACACTCACTCACACACAAACCCACACGCACACACCCACACAAACACACTCACTCACACACACACACACCCACACAAACACACTCACTCACACACACTCACTCACACACACCCACACAAACACACTCACTCACACACACTCACTCACACACAAACCCACACGCACACACCCACACAAACACACTCACTCACACACAAACCCACACGCACACACCCACACAAACACACTCACTCACACACAAACCCACACGCACACACCCACACAAACACACACACTCACACACACCCACACAAACACACCCACACAAACAAACTCACTCACACACAAACCCACACGCACACGCACACAAACACACACATTCACTCACACACAAACCCACACGCACACACCCACACAAACACACACACTCACTCACACACAAACCCACACGCACACACCCACACAAACACACTCACTCACACACAAACCCACACGCACACACCCACACAAACACACTCACTCACACACAAACCCACACGCACACACCCACACAAACACACACACTCACACACACCCACACAAATACACCCACACAAACACACTCACTCACACACAAACCCACACAAACACACTCACTCACACACAAACCCACACGCACACACCCACACAAACACACTCACTCACACACACACCCGCACAAACACACACACACCCACACAAACACACACACTCACACAAACACACTCACTCACACACACACCCACACAAACACACCCACACAAACACACTCACTCACACACACCCACACGCACACACTTTCAAACACTGTAACAAACATATATTTTGAGTGTTTCCACATTCTATAAAGTCAACTCCCTCTTTCTCTCTGTCTCTGAGTGTTTGTTCATTCTCTGTAGCTGTGGTGCGTTGTGCTCTGCTGCCTCTCTCCTCCTGCTCCACTGTCTCTCCCTGCATCCCTGGAGACGTCTCCCCAGCGCTGACCTCTCTCGCCTGGGGAAGCTGGCTCCTTGCCCACTCCCTCCCCTGGCCCTCCCTTCTCCTCCCCTATTGGCTCGCTCACACCTCCAGAGTTTGGCAGCGGCCCAGGGCCCTGCCCAGCCCTGATAGCCCAGCTCCCACTTCCTCTCTCTGGGCACGCCAGCCCTCGAGGTAGGTGGGCGGTGGAGGGAGGCTGGAGGCTTGTGGAGGGAGACTGTGCCCCCCCCCACACACACAGGCAATGTTATATATATTGGGTTGACCCCCCCCCCCCTCACACACACACAGGCAGTGTTATATATACTGGGTTGACCCCCCCCATCACACACACACACAGGAGATGTGATATATACTGGGTTGACCCCGCCCCCCCCCCCTCTCACACAGGAGATGTGATATATACTGGGTTGACCCCCCCTCGCACACACAGGATATGTGATATATACTGGGTTGACCCTCCCCCTCACACACACAGGAGATGTGATATATACTGGGTTGACCCCCCCCCCCCCCCTCGCACACACAGGAGATGTGATATATACTGGGTTGACCCCCCCCTCGCACACACAGGATATGTGATATATACTGGGTTGACCCCCCCCCTCACAGGATATGTGATATATACTGGGTTGACCCCCCCCACCCTCACACACACAGGAGATGTGATATATACTGGGTTGACCCCCCCTCACAGGATATGTGATATATACTGGGTTGACCCCCCCCACCCTCACACACACAGGAGATGTGATATATACTGGGTTGACCCCCCCCCCCCCCCCCTCACAGGAGATGTGATATATACTGGGTTGACCCCCCCCCCCCCCTCACACACACAGGAGATGTGATATATACTGGGTTGACCCCCCCCTCACACACACAGGAGATGTGATATATACTGGGTTGACCCCCCCCCTCACACACACAGGAGATGTGATATATACTGGGTTGACCCCCCCCCCTCACAGGATATGTGATATATACTGGGTTGACCCCCCCCACCCTCACACACACAGGAGATGTGATATATACTGGGTTGACCCCCCCCCTCACAGGATATGTGATATATACTGGGTTGACCCCCCCCTCACACACAGGATATGTGATATATACTGGGTTGACCCCCCCCTCACACACAGGAGAT
>NW_027257994.1:37500-95000 GCF_045791955.1 Oncorhynchus clarkii lewisi | reverse complement strand
GAAGGAGAGGAGAGGAGAGGAGGCCTGTAAGCCTACACTGTGTCATCTAGGGTCACATGGGAAGGAAGTACAGGAGAGTTTGATACACCTACAATATCAACGTCATATCACCCCCCATAATCACCCCCCATAATCACCCCATATCACCACCATAATCACTCCTATATCACCCCCATAATCACCCATATCACCCCATATCACCCCCATAATCACCCCACACTCACCCCCATAATCACCCCATATCACCACCATAATCACTCCCATAACCCCTCATAATCACCCCATATCACCCCCATAATCACCCCATATTCACCCCCATAATCACCCCATATCACCCCCATAATCACCCCCATAATCACCCATATCACCCCCATAATCATCCCACACTCACCCCCATAATCACACCCATAATCACCCCATATCACCACCATAATCACTCCCATAACCCCCCATATCACCCATATCACCCCCATATTCACCCCATATCACCCCCATAATCACCCCATAATCACAGTGTGATGGTATATCTCTCTGTCTGCTCCAGTGTCTATGCTAACAGTGTGGTGGCGGTATATGCTAAAAGTGTGGTGGTGGTATATGCTAACAGTGTGATGGTGGTATATGATAACAGTGTGGTGGTGGTATATGCTAACAGTGTGATGGTGGTATATGCTAACAGTGTGATGGTGGTATATGCTAACAGTGTGGTGGTGGTATATGCTAACAGTGTGGTGGTGGTATATGCTAACAGTGTGGTGGTGGTATATGCTAACAGTGTGGTGGTGGTATATGCTAACAGTGTGGTGGTGGTATATGCTAACAGTGTGGTGGTGGTATATGCTAACAGTGTGGTGATGGTATATGCTAACAGTGTGGTGGTGGTATATGCTAACAGTGTGGTGGTGGTATATGCTAACAGTGTGGTGGTGGTATATGCTAACAGTGTGATGGTGGTATATGCTAACAGTGTGATGGTGGTATATGCTAACAGTGTGATGGTGGTATATGCTAACAGTGTGATGGTGGTATATGCTAACAGTGTGGTGGTGGTGGTATATGCTAACAGTGTGGTGGTGGTATATGCTAACAGTGTGGTGGTGATATATGCTAACAGTGTGGTGGTGGTATATGCTAACAGTGTGATGTGGTGTTTCAGTGTTTTACAGTCCATATAGGACACAGTGGAGGGAGTGTCTGTCTTAGTACAGGGAAGATATAAGAGACACTGCGGCTGTCAGTTTGTGGATTGCAGATTTGCACGCTGTCTGTTTAAAGTATTTGTACACTTTCTGTCTCTATCTGTCTGTCTTCACTCCATGCTAACAGTCTGGCAGTATTTCACCGTCTGTGGACAGACATCTTTAATCAGTTTGCCTCTCAGCCCAACTCTATGTGCTGCTAATCCCCTTTAATGGCCAGCCTGGATTCCATCTTTTCAACATAACATCTCTGTTCTTTTAACATTTTTGTGAGTATAATCTTTACTGTTCATTTATGATTGTTTATTTCACTTGCTTTGTAAATGGAAACACACAGTGGCAAGATAATAAGGTGAACCCTTTGGACCTGGATTTCTGTGTGAATTGGTCAAACATTTGATGTGATCTTCATCTAGGTCACAACAACAGACAAACACAGTCTGATTAAACTAATAACACACAAACAATTATACGTTTTCATGTCTTTATTTAACACACCGTGTAAACAGTCACAGTGCAGGGTGGGGAAAATATGTGAACCCTTGGATTTAATAACTGGTGGACCCTCCTTTGGCAGCAATAACCTCAACCTCAACCAAATGTTTTCTGTAGTTGCGGATGAGACCTGCACAACGGTCAGGAGGAATTTTGGACCATTCCTCTTTACAAAACTGTTTCAGTTCAGCAATGTTCTTGGGATGTCTGGTGTGAACCGCTGTCTCGAGGTCATGCCACAGCATCTCAATCAGGTTGAGGTCAGGACTCTGACTGGGCCACTCCAGAAGGCCAGGACTCTGACTGGGTCACTCCAGAAGGCCAGGACTCGACTGGGCCACTCCAGAAGGTCAGGACTCTGACTGGGTCACTCCAGAAGGTCAGGACTCTGACTGGGCCACTCCAGAAGGTCAGGACTCTGACTGGGTCACTCCAGAAGGTCAGGACTCTGACTGGGCCACTCCAGAAGGTCAGGACTCTGACTGGGTCACTCCAGAAGGCCAGGACTCGACTGGGCCACTCCAGAAGGTCAGGACTCTGACTGGGTCACTCCAGAAGGTCAGGACTCTGACTGGGCCACTCCAGAAGGTCAGGACTCTGACTGGGTCACTCCAGAAGGTCAGGACTCTGACTGGGTCACTCCAGAAGGTCAGGACTCTGACTGGGTCACTCCAGAAGGTCAGGACTCTGACTGGGCCACTCCAGAAGGCCTATTTTCTTCTGTTTAAGACATTCTGTTGTTGATTTATGATAGTGACAGAGAGAGTGGAGGAGATAGTGACAGAGAGGGTGACAGAGAGAGTGGAGGAGATAGTGACAGAGAGAGTGGAGGAGATAGTGACAGAGAGGGTGACAGAGAGAGTGGAGGAGATAGTGACAGAGAGGGTGACAAAGCAAGTTACAGAGAGAGTGGAGGAGATAGTGACAGAGAGAGTGGAGGAGAGGGTGACAGAGAGGGTGACAGAGAGAGTGGAGGAGATAGTGACAGAGAGAGTGACAGAGAGAGTGGAGGAGATAGTGACAGAGAGAGTGGAGGAGATAGTGACAGAGAGAGTGGAGGAGATAGTGACAGAGATAGTGGAGGAGATAGTGACAGAGAGAGCGGAGGAGATAGTGACAGAGAGAGTGGAGGAGATAGTGACAGAGAGAGTGACAGAGAGGGTGACAGAGAGTGACAGAGAGAGTGGAGGAGTTAGTGACAGAGAGAGTGACAGAGAGGGTGACAGAGAGTGACAGAGAGAGTGAAGGAGTTAGTGACAGAGAGAGTGAAGGAGATAATGAAAGAGAGTGACAAAGCGAGTTACAGAAAGAGTGAAGGAGATAAAGAGAGTGACAGAGAGAGTGAAGGAGATAGTGACAGAGACAAAATGTCAAACACTCCCCCACCTTTCCTCCCCTTGTCCTGTTAGATAGTGTTCACAGAGCATACACACACACGTTTCTCAGAGTGTCATAGGGTTATCGGGGAGGGCATGTTTCTGTAAACGACATCACAAAGTGGAGGTAATTAGCCATGAAATGTGCTCCATGCGACAGCTTTGGGCCTGAGCCCCTCACCCCTACGGATTCAAATCACACTGACCAGGGGGAGGGGGAGAGAGGGAGGAGAGTCAATGTTAGGGACGCAGAAAATGAGAACCAGCCAGTGAGAAAGAGAGGGAGGAGAGTCAGCCCATGACCATCATTTTACACCCCCATCACCCCCATCACTTTACACCCCCAACACCCCATCACTTTACACCCCCATCACCCCATCACTTTACACCCCCATCACTTTACACCCCCAACACCCCATCACTTTACACCCCCAACACCCCATCACATTACACCCCCATCACTTTACACCCCCAACACTCCCATCACTTTACACCCCCAACACCCCATCACTTTACACCCCCAACACCCCATCACTTTACACCCCCATCACTTTACACCCCCAACACCCCATCACTTTACACCCCCAACACCCCATCACTTTACACCCCCATCACTTCACACCCCCATCACTTTACACCCCCAACACCCCATCACTTTACACCCCCATCACTTTACACCCCCATCACTTTACACCCCCATCACTTTACACCCCCAACACCCCATCACTTTACACCCCCAACACCCCATCACTTTACACCCCCAACACCCCCATCACTTTACACCCCCAACACCCCCATCACTTTACACCCCCAACACCCACATCACTTTACACCCCCATCACTTTACACCCCCAACACCCCCATCACTTTACACCCCCAACACCCCCATCACTTTACACCCCCATCACTTTACACCCCCAACACCCACATCACTTTACACCCCCATCACTTTACACCCCCAACACCCCCATCACTTACACCCCCAACACCCCATCACTTTACACCCCCATCACTTTACACCCCCATAACTTTACACCCCCATAACTTTACACCCCCAACACCCCATCACTTTACACCCCCATCACTTTACACCCCCAACACCCCATCACTTTACACCCCCAACACCCCATCACTTTACACCCCCAACACTTTACACCCCCAACACCCCATCACTTTACACCCCCAACACCCCCATCACTTTACACCCCCAACACCCCCATCACTTTACACCCCCAACACCCCATCACTTTACACCTCCAACACCCCATCACTTTACACCCCCAACACCCACATCACTTTACACCCCCAACAACCCATCACTTTACATCCCCATCACTTTATACCCCCCATCACTTTACACCCCCAACACCCACATCACTTTACACCCCCAACACCCCATCACTTTATACCCCCCATCACTTTACACCCCCATCACTTTACACCCCCAACACCCCATCACTTTACACCCCCATCACTTTACACCCCCAACACCCCATCACTTTACACCCCCAACACCCCATCACTTTACACCCCCAACACTTTACACCCCCAACACCCCATCACTTTACACCCCCAACACCCCCATCACTTTACACCCCCAACACTTTACACCCCCAACACCCCATCACTTTACACCCCCAACACCCCCATCACTTTACACCCCCAACACCCCATCACTTTACACCCCCAACACTCCATCACTTTACACCCCCAACACCCACATCACTTTACACCCCCAACAACCCATCACTTTACACCCCCATCACTTTATACCCCCCATCACTTTACACCCCCAACACCCACATCACTTTACACCCCCAACACCCCATCACTTTATACCCCCCATCACTTTACACCCCCAACACCCCATCACTTTATACCCCCCATCACTTTACACCCCCAACACCCCATCACTTTACACCCCCATCACTTTACACCCCCATCACTTTACACCCCCATCACTTTACACCCCCAACACCCCATCACTTTATACCCCCCATCACTTTACACCCCCAACACCCACATCACTTTACACCCCCAACACCTCATCACTTTACACCCCCATCACTTTACACCCCCAACACCCCATCACTTTACACCCCCCACACCCCATCACTTTACACCCCCATCACTTTACACCCCCAACACCCCATCACTTTACACCCCCATCACTTTACACCCCCATCACTTTATACCCCCCATCACTTTACACCCCCATCACTTTATACCCCCCATCACTTTACACCCCCAACACCCCCATCACTTTACACCCCCATCACTTTACACCCCCATCACTTTACACCCCCAACACCCCATCACTTTACACCCCATCACTTTACACCCCCATCACTTTACACCCCCATCACTTTACACCCCCAACACCTCATCACTTTACACCCCCAACACCCCATCACTTTACACCCCCAACACCCCATCACTTTACACCCCCATCACTTTATACCCCCATCACTTTATACCCCCCCTCACTTTACACCCCCATCACTTTATACCCCCATCACTTTACACCCCCAACACCCCCATCACTTTACACCCCCAACACCCCATCACTTTACACCCCCAACACCTTACACCCACAACACTCCCTCTCTTCCCCTTCTCCGTCCCATTCCACCCCTCTTCAACACACTCCCCTCTCCATAACACCCCCCCTCCCCTGCTCCCTGGTCCCATCAGGGTGTTAGATGAGACCATTGAACTCCTGTTTGCTCAAGTGGAGGCCTGGCCAATTACCTCCTCTAGCTCTCTGCAGCTCGCTGAGACATTAACGACACCAATTAAGTCCCTGCAGTAAGGGTCTGGGCCATGGGGTCAGACACACACACACACACACACAATATATATAGAGACACACATAAAAACATACACACACACAAACACACAGACATAAACACACACACACACACACACACGTACATATGTGTGTGTCTCAGCCTTACCCGCCATCCTTCCCAGGCCGTTGACATCCTGTCAAGCACACATCTGACCCACATTCAACCCACATCGGCTAGAGATCCATACACAACACTTCACAGTGTATGAAGGAACACTATCAAAGGGTGTGTACACTAGTCCAGTACCGTCATATTCCTCATGACTGAGTATATCAGGGCCTCTAGCTGACAGAGAGAGAGACAGAGACAGATGGAGAGAGAGAGAGAGTATAGAACGATAGAGAGAGAGAGAGAGAGAGAGAGAGAGAGAGAGAGAGAGACAGATGGAGAGAGAGAGAGACAGATGGAGAGAGAGAGAGAGGATAGAACGATAGAGAGAGAGAGAGAGAGAGAGAGAGAGAGAGAGAGAGAGAGAGACAGATGGAGAGAGAGAGACAGATGGAGAGAGAGAGACAGAGAGAGAGAGAGAGAGAGAGAGAGAGAGGATAGAACGATAGAGAGAGAGAGAGAAATCAGAAATCAGCTCAATGTAATTGAAGAATCCATAGACTCTAACCACTTCTGGGAAAAATGAAAATGAAAACCCTCCAACCCAAAAAGGCCTGTGGTGTTGATGGTCTCCTCAATGAAATGATCAAATATACAGACAACAAATTTGCATTATCATTAACAGCAGACTCGTACATTTCCTCAATGAAAACAATGTACTGAGCAAATGTCAAATTGGCTTTTTACCAAATTACCGTACAACAGACCATGTATTCACCCTGCACACCCTAATTGACAACCAAACAAACCAAAACAAAGGCAAAGTCTTCTCATGCTTTGTTGATTTCAACAAAGCCTTCGACTCAATTTGGCATGAGGGTCTGCTATACAAACTGATGGAAAGTGGTGTTGGGGGTAAAACATACGACATTATAAAATCCATGTACACAAACAACAAGTGTGCGGTTAAAATTGGCAAAAAACACACACATTTCTTCACACAGGGTCGTGGGGTGAGACAGGGATGCAGCTTAAGCCCTACCCTCTTCAACATATATATCAACGAATTGGCGCGGGCACTAGAACAGTCTGCAGCACCCGGCCTCCCCCTGCTAGAATCCGAAGTCAAATGTCTGCTGTAATGTTTACTGTTAATTTTTATTGTTTATTTCACTTTATATATTCACTTTATATATTATCTACCTCACTTGCTTTGGCAATGGTAACACATGTTTCCCATGCCAATAAAGCCCTTGAATTGAATTGAATTAAGAGAAACAGAGACAGAGAGAGAGGACAGAACGATAGAGAGAGAGAGAGAGACAGAGACAGAGGACAGAACGATAGAGAGAGAGAGAGAGAGAGGATAGAACGATAGAGAGAGAGAGAGAGACAGAGAGAGAGAGAGACAGAGAGAGAGAGAGAGAGAGAGAGAGATAGAACGAGAGAGAGAGAGAGAGAGAGAGAGAGAGAGAGAGAGATATTATCTACCTCACTTGCTTTGGCAATGTTAACACATGTTTCCCATGCCAATAAAGCCCAATAATTGAATTGAATTGAATAGAATGATAGAGAGAGAGAGAGAGATGGAGAGAGAGACAGAGAGAGAGGATAGAATGATAGAGAAAGAGAGAGAGAGAGAGGATAGAATGATAGGGAGAGAGAAAGGTGACACCAGAGACCACTCACCCATAATGAGGAATCACTAGAGATAGGCAGACACACACACTACTTTCTGCCAATGTTAGAGAGGGGAAGAGAAACAGACTGACATATCTCTTCTTTGGCTCTAAACTCTCCACATTAACACAGCTGCCAAGCTGGGCTGGGGTCCACAACGCATCCCTCCTCTCCCTCCATCCCTCCCTGTCTCGCTCCCTTCATCCCTCCCTGTCTCTCTCCCTCCATCCCTCCATGTCTCTCTCCCTCCATCCCTCCCTGCCTCTCTCTCTCCCTCCATCCCTCCCTGCCTCTCTCCCTCCATGTCTCTCTCCCTTCATCCCTCCCTGTCTCTCTCCCTCCATCCCTCCCTGTCTCTCTCCCTTCATCCCTCCCTGTCTCTCTCCCTCCGTCCCTCCCTGCCTCTCTCTCTCCCTCCATCCCTCCCTGCCTCTCTCTCTCCCTCCATCCCTCCCTGTCTCTCTCCCTTCATCCCTCCCTGTCTCTCTCCCTTCATCCCTCCCTGCCTCTCTCCCTCCATCCCTCCCTCTCCCTTCATCCCTCCCTGTCTCTCTCCCTTCATCCCTCCCTGTCTCTCTCCCTTCATCCCTCCCTGTCTCTCTCCCTCCATCCCTCCCTGTCTCTCTCCCTTCATCCCTCCCTGTCTCTCTCCCTTCATCCCTCCCTGCCTCTCTCCCTCCATCATACCCTGCCTCTCTCTCTCCCTTCATCCCTCCCTGTCTCTCTCCCTTCATCCCTCCCTGTCTCTCTCCCTCCATCCCTCCCTGTCTCTCTCCCTTCATCCCTCCCTGTCTCTCTCCCTTCATCCCTCCCTGTCTCTCTCCCTGCCTCTCTCCCTTCATCCCTCCCTGCCCCTCATCCCTCCCTGCCCCTCTCTCTCATCCCTCCCTGCCTCTCTCCCTCCATCCCTCCCTGCATCTCTCCCTCCATCCCTCCCTGCCCCTCTCCCTCCATCCCTCCTCTCCCCCCATCCTTCCCTGCCTCTCTCCCGTCATCCCTCCCTGCATCTCTCCCTCATCCCTCCCTGCATCTCTCCCTCCATCCCTCCCTGCTTCTCTCCCTCCATCCCTCCCTGCTTCTCTCCCTCCATCCCTTCCTCCCTCTCTCCCTCCATCCCTTTCTCCCTCCATCCCTCCCTGCCTCTCTCCCTTCATCCCTCCCTGCCCCTCTCCCTCCATCCCTCGTCTCCCTCCATCCTTCCCTGCCCCTCTCCCTCCATCATTCCCTGCCTCTCTCTGTCCATCCCTCCCTGCCCCTCTCCCTCCATCCCTTCCTGTCTCTCTCCCTCCATCCCTTCCTCCCTCCATCCCTCCCTGCCTCTCTCCCTTCATCCCTCCATGCATCTCTCCCTCCATCCTTCCCTGCCCCTCTCCCTCCATCACTCCCTGCCCCTCTCCCTCCATCACTCCCTGCCCCTCCATCCCTCCCTGCCCCTCCATCCCTCCATCCCTCCCTGCCCCTCTCCCTCCATCCCTCCCTGCCCCTCTCCCTCCATCCCTCCCTGCCCCTCTCCCTCCATCCCTCCCTGCCCCTCTCCCTCCATCCCTTCCTCCCTCCATCCCTCCCTGCCTCTCTCCCTTCATCCCTCCATGCCCCTCTCCCTTCATCCCTCCATGCCCCTCTCCCTCCATCACTCCCTGCCCCTCTCCCTCCATCACTCCCTGCCCCTGCCCCTCCATCCCTCCCTGCCCCTCCATCCCTCCATCCCTCCCTGCCCCTCTCCCTCCATCCCTCCCTGCCCCTCTCCCTCCATCCCTCCCTGCCCTGCCCCTCTCCCTCCATCCCTCCCTGCTTCTCTCCCTCCATCCCTCCCTGCCCCTCTCCCTCCATCCCTCCCTGCCCCTCTCCCTCCATCCCTCCCTGCTTCTCTCCCTCCATCCCTCCATGCCCCTCTCCCTTCATCCCTCCATGCCCCTCTCCCTCCATCACTCCCTGCCCCTCTCCCTCCATCACTCCCTGCCCCTGCCCCTCTATCCCTCCCTGCCCCTCCATCCCTCCCTGCCCCTCTCCCTCCATCCCTCCCTGCCCCTCTCCCTCCATCCCTCCCTGCCCTGCCCCTCTCCCTCCATCCCTCCCTGTCTCTCTCCCTCCATCCCTCCCTGTCTCTCTCCCTCCATCCCTCCCTGTCTCTCTCCCTCCATCCCTCCCTGTCTCTCTCCCTCCATCCCTCCCTGCTTCTCCCCCTCCATCCCTCCCTGCCTCTCTCCCTCCATTCCTCTCTGCCTCTCTCCCTCCATCCCTCCCTGCCTCTCTCCCTCCATGCCTCTCATCCCTCCATCCCTCCCTGCCTCTTATCCCTCCCTGTCTCTTATCCCTCCCTGTCTCTCATCCCTCCATCCCTCCCTGCCTCTCATCCCTCCCTGCCTCTCATCCCTCCCTGCCTCTCATCCCTCCCAACAGAAGAGACATAAACAACTCAAACCAATCAGAAATGCATAATGTGGAGCCTCTCTTGAGTCACGGATGTATTCCCTCTCTAGATCAGCTACTGAGCTGCGGTGGTCTTCAGTGTGTGGGTTGAATCGGGCTTGTTGGGAGGCTCTAGAGGAGATGTAGGGGGGAATCTTCAGATCTGTGGCTGAGTTCACACGTCTCTTTCCTCCCTGTCTCATTAACAGCTGTCTGGCTGGAGCAGACCAATACAGCTGTGTTTACTGTCAGTCTCCCCCCCCCACACACACACACAGACACAGACACACAGACACACACACACTCAGCATAAATGTAGAAACTACTGGACTGTCTTCCTCTGGCGTATGAGGAAGAGGTTGCAGGACTTAAGACAATTGATTCAAATATTCAAGCATTATTACAGTAGAATCAGGTGTGTTAGCGCTGGGTGGGAACAAAAGCCTGCACAGTGCTCCCCAGGTTTCTCCCTGTAATGTAGTCAAAACAGATCAGGGTGGAGTGGTCCTCTCCTGCCTCTGGTCTGCTGCCAGAAGCTTCCGTTCAGTTCTGCTTCTAAGAGGTTCTGTCCAGTGTCCCACCACAGATCTGCCTCTGTTCAAAACTCTACTACACAAATAGAAGCTGATTGATTGACTGATTGATGTTTACCTTCGGAACCTGCGGAACACCTATGGAACATTCCAGAACCACCTGACCCAGTCTGCTCCCTAGTGGGGGGGTTGACAGATATAGGGCTGGGAGTGGGGGTGTGAACACACACACACACACACACACACCCACACAATTGGTCACAGTGCGAGCACCATAGTGGGCTACAAGCAGGAGCTGCACAACAACAAAGTCCCAGAGGTCCACGAACTGTCAGAGGAGACAGAGGGGGGTACGAGGGGGACAGAGGGTGGTACGAGGGGGATAGGGGGGGTACGAGGGGGACAAGGTACGAGAGGGACAGAGGGGGGTACAAGGTAAGAGAGGGACAGAGGGGGGTACGAGGGAGACAGAGGGGGTTACGAGGGGGACAGAGGGTGGTACGAGGGGGATAGGGGGGGGTACGAGGGGGACAAGGTACGAGAGGGACAGAGGGGGGTACGAGGGGGACAGAGGGGGGTACGAGGGGGTCTAGGGGGGACAGAGGGGGGTACAGGGGTGTAGCCCCTCTCAGAGGAGAGTGTTTGGGAGGCTGTGTGGTCTGGGGGGGACAGAGGGGGGTACAGGGGGACAGAGGGGGGGCATCATCAGCACTTTTAAGTGAAAGGAGAGAAGTGGTGGGGAAGTATTGTCATACTTGTATAAAAGTAAAGATACCTTAATAGAAAATGACTCAGGGGAAAAGTCCCCCAATAAAATACTACTTGAGCAAAAGTCTAATAGTATTTGGTTTTAAATAAGTATCAAAAGTAAATGTATTTGCTAAAATATAAAACTTATTATCATAAGTAAAAGTATAAATAATTTCATCATCCTTTAATGAGGCAAAGCAGACGCCACCATTTTTATTGTATATATATATACAGATAGACAGAGGCACACTCCAACACTCAGACGTCATTTACAAATGAAGCATGTGTGTTTAGGGAGTCTGCCAGATCAGAGGCAGTAGGGATGAACAAGGATGTTTTCTTGATAAGTACGTGAATTTCACAATTTTCCTAGTATTTTGGGTGTCAGGGAAAATGTATGGAGTAAAAAGTACATTATTTTCTTTAGGAATGTAGTGAAGTAAAAGTAGTCAAAATATTACAGTAAAGTATTTGTACTTAAGTACTTTACACCACTGAAGGAGAGAGACAGTACTTTACACCACTGAAGGAGAGAGACGGTACTTTACACCACTGAAGGAGAGAGGCAGTACTTTACACCACTGAAGGAGAGAGACAGTACTTTACACCACTAAAGGAGAGACAGTACTTTACACCACTGAAGGAGAGACAGTACTTTACACCACTGAAGGAGAGACAGTACTTTAAACCACTGAAGGAGAGACAGTACTTTACACCACTGAAGGAGAGACAGTACTTTACACCACTGAAGGAGAGACAGTACTTTACACCACTGAAGGAGAGAGACAGTACTTTACACCACTGAAGGAGAGAGACAGTACTTTACACCACTGAAGGAGAGAGACGGTACTTTACACCACTGAAGGAGAGACAGTACTTTACACCACTGAAGGAGAGACAGTACTTTACACCACTGAAGGAGAGAGACAGTACTTTACACCACTGAAGGAGAGACAGTACTTTACACCACTGAAGGAAAGAGACAGTACTTTACACCACTGAAGGAGAGAGACAGTACTTTACACCACTGAAGGAGAGAGACAGTACTTTACACCACTAAAGGAGAGACAGTACTTTACACCAATGAAGGAGAGAGACAGTATTTTACACCACTGAAGGAGAGAGACAGTACTTTACACCACTGAAGGAGAGAGACAGTACTTTACACCACTGAAGGAGAGAGACAGTACTTTACACCACTGAAGGAGAGAGACAGTACTTTACACCACTGAAGGAGAGAGACAGTACTTTACACCACTGAAGGAGAGAGACAGTACTTTACACCACTGAAGGAGAGAGACAGTACTTTACACCACTAAAGGAGAGACAGTACTTTACACCACTGAAGGAGAGAGACAGTACTTTACACCACTGAAGGAGAGAGACAGTACTTTACACCACTGAAGGAGAGACAGTACTCTACACCACTGAAGGAGAGAGACAGTACTTTACACCACTGAAGGAGAGAGACAGTACTTTACACCACTGAAGGAGAGAGACAGTACTTTACACCACTGAAGGAGAGAGACAGTACTTTACACCACTAAAGGAGAGAGACGGTACTTTACACCACTGAAGGAGAGAGACAGTACTTTACACCACTGAAGGAGAGAGACAGTACTTTACACCACTGAAGGAGAGAGACAGTACTTTACACCACTGAAGGAGAGACAGTACTTTACACCACTGAAGGAGAGAGACAGTACTTTACACCACTGAAGGAGAGAGACAGTACTTTACACCACTGAAGGAGAGACAGTACTTTACACCACTGAAGGAGAGAGACAGTACTTTACACCACTGAAGGAGAGAGACAGTACTTTACACCACTAAAGGAGAGAGACAGTACTTGGAGAGAGACGGTACTTTACACCACTGAAGGAGAGAGACAGTACTTTACACCACTGAAGGAGAGAGACAGTACTTCACACCACTAAAGGAGAGACAGTACTTTACACCACTGAAGGAGAGAGACAGTATTTTACACCACTGAAGGAGAGAGACAGTACTTTACACCACTGAAGGAGAGAGACAGTACTTTACACCACTGAAGGAGAGAGACAGTACTTTACACCACTGAAGGAGAGAGACAGTACTTTACACCACTGAAGGAGAGAGACAGTACTTTACACCACTGAAGGAGAGAGACAGTACTTTACACCACTGAAGGAGAGAGACAGTACTTTACACCACTGAAGGAGAGAGACAGTACTTTACACCACTAAAGGAGAGACAGTACTTTACACCACTGAAGGAGAGAGACAGTACTTTACACCACTGAAGGAGAGAGACAGTACTTTACACCACTGAAGGAGAGAGACAGTACTTTACACCACTGAAGGAGAGACAGTACTCTACACCACTGAAGGAGAGAGACAGTACTTTACACCACTGAAGGAGAGAGACAGTACTTTACACCACTGAAGGAGAGAGACAGTACTTTACACCACTGAAGGAGAGAGACAGTACTTTACACCACTGAAGGAGAGAGACAGTACTTTACACCACTAAAGGAGAGACAGTACTTTACACCACTGAAGGAGAGACAGTACTTTACACCACTGAAGGAGAGAGACGGTACTTTACACCACTGAAGGAGAGAGACAGTACTTTACACCACTAAAGGAGAGACAGTACTTTACACCACTGAAGGAGAGAGACAGTACTTTACACCACTGAAGGAGAGAGACAGTACTTTACACCACTGAAGGAGAGAGACAGCACTTTACACCACTGAAGGAGAGACAGTACTTTACACCACTGAAGGAGAGAGACAGTACTTTACACCACTGAAGGAGAGAGACAGTACTTTACACCACTGAAGGAGAGAGACAGTACTTTACACCACTGAAGGAGAGAGACAGTACTTTACACCACTGAAGGAGAGAGACAGTACTTTACACCACTGAAGGAGCGAGACAGTACTTTACACCACTGAAGGAGAGAGACAGTACTTTACACCACTGAAGGAGAGAGACAGTACTTTACACCACTGAAGGAGAGAGACAGTACTTTACACCACTGAAGGAGAGAGACAGTACTTTACACCACTGAAGGAGAGAGACAGTACTTTACACCACTGAAGGAGAGAGACAGTACTTTACACCACTGAAGGAGAGAGACAGTACTTTACACCACTGAAGGAGAGAGACAGTACTTTACACCACTGAAGGAGCGAGACGGGAGAGGGACTTCCCTTAATTGGGAGTGACAGGTGTGACTGAGGGCTAGTGCTGTTCATTAGGGTTCATTCAGGTGCTTTGTGTGGTGTCTGGGCCCCTACCATCACACAACCTTTTAATAAGAACCATCACACATCTATCACAGTGTTGTCAGTTAGAGAGAAAGCTCACAGTAGACAGTGTTGTCAGTTACAGAGAGAAAGCTCACAGTAGACAGTGTTGTTAGTTAGAGAGAAATCTCACAGTAGACAGTGTTGTCAGTTAGAGAGAAAGCTCACAGTAGACAGTGTTGTTAGTTAAAGAGAAAGCTCACAGTAGACAGTGTTGTTAGTTACAGAGAGAAAGCTCACAGTAGACAGTGTTGTTAGTTAAAGAGAAAGCTCACAGTAGACAGTGTTGTTAGTTAAAGAGAAAGCTCACAGTAGACATTGTTGTCAGTTAGAGAGAAAGCTCACAGTAGACAGTGTTGTTAGTTAAAGAGAAAGCTCACAGTAGACAGTGTTGTCAGTTAGAGAGAGAAAGCTCAGAGTAGACATTTTTGTGAGGTAATTAGAGCAGGTGAGAATTAAGGCGTCAGGATGCTTCAGTTCGGCGGGCGCCTGTAACGGTTTTCTTGATGAGAAGGAGAGTCGGACCAAAATGCAGCGTGTAGATTGCGATCCATGTTTATTGTGACTATAGCAACACGAATCTAAATACAAACAGTGCAAAATAATAAACGTAATGAAAACCGAAACAGCCTAAACTGGTGCAAACTAACACTAAGGACAATCACCCACAAACACACAGTGAAACCCAGGCTACCTAAATATGGTTCCCAATCAGAGACAATGACTAACACCTGCCTCTGATTGAGAACCATATCAGGCCAGACATAGAAATAGACAAACAAGACATCCAACATAGAATGCCCACCCAGTTCACGTCCTGACCAACACTAAAACAAGGAAAACACACACGAACGATGGTCAGAACGTGACAGTACCCCCCCTCCAAGGTGCGGACTCCGGACGCACAACTTAAACCTATGGGGGAGGGTGTGGGTGGGCATCTGTCCGCGGTGGCGGCTCTGGCGCTGGACGTGGACCCCACTCCATAACAGTTTTAGTCCACCTCCTTAGCGTCCCTAGATAGGTTACCCTCCTTAAAGACCGCTCGGGACAGAGGGGCAGCTCGGGACAGAGGTAGCTCGGGACTGATGGGTAGCTCAGCACTGAGAGGAAGCTCAGCACTGAGAGGAAGCTCAGCACTGAGAGGAAGCTCAGGCAGGTGGTTGGATCCGGCAGATCCTGGCTGGCTGGCGGTTCTGGCAGATCCTGGCTGACTGGCGGATCTGGAAGATCCTGGCTGACTGGCGGATCTGGAAGATCCTGGCTGACTGGCGGATCTGGAAGATCCTGGCTGACTGGCGGATCTGGAAGATCCTGGCTGACTGGCGGATCTGGAAGATCCTGGCTGACTGGCGGATCTGGAAGAGTCTGGTCGACTGGCGGATCTGGAAGAGTCTGGTCGACTGGCGGATCTGGAAGAGTCTGGTCGACTGGCGGATCTGGAAGAGTCTGGTCGACTGGCGGATCTGGAAGAGTCTGGTCGACTGGCAGATCTGGAAGAGTCTGGTCGACTGGCAGATCTGGAAGAGTCTGGTAGACTGGCAGATCTGGAAGAGTCTGGTAGACTGGCAGATCTGGAAGAGTCTGGTTGTCTGGCAGATCTGGAAGAGTCTGGTTGTCTGGCAGATCTGGAAGAGTCTGGTTGACTGGCAGCTCTGGCTGCTCCATGCTGACTGGCTGCTCCATGCTGACTGGCAGCTCTGGCTGCTCCATGCTGACTGGCTGCTCCATGCTGACTGGCAGCTCTGGCTGCTCCATGCTGACTGGCTGCTCTGGCTGCTCCATGCTGACTGGCTGCTCCATGCTGACTGGCTGCTCCATGCTGACTGGCAGCTCTGGCTGCTCCATGCTGACTGGCTGCTCCATGCTGACTGGCAGCTCTGGCTGCTCCATGCTGACTGGCTGCTCTGGCTGCTCCATGCTGACTGGCGGCCCTGGCTGCTCCATGCTGACTGGCGGCCCTGGCTGCTCCATGCTAACTGGCAGCTCTGGCGGCTCCTTGCAGACTGGCAGCTCTGGCGGCTCCTTGCAGACTGGCAGCTCTGGCGGCTCCTTGCAGACTGGCAGCTCTGGCGGCTCCTTGCAGACTGGCAGCTTTGGCGGCATCCTGCAGACAGGCAGCTCTGGCGGCTCCTTGCAGACTGGCAGCTCCTTGCAGACTGGCAGCTCTATGCAGACTGGCAGCTCTATGCAGACTGGCAGCTCTATGCAGACTGGCAGTTCTGAACAGGCGGGAGACTCCGGCAGCGCTGTAGAGAAGGAAGGCTCTAACAGCGCTAAGCAGGCGGGAGACTCCGACAGCGCTGGAGAGGAGGAGGGCTCCGACAGCGCTGGACAGGCGAGGCACACTGTAGGCCTGATGCGTGGTGCTGGCACTGGTGGTACTGGGCCGAGGACACGCACAGGAAGCCTGGTGCGGGGAGCTGCTACCGGAGGGCTGGGGTGTGGAGGTGGTACTGGAAAGACCGGACCGTGCAGGCGTACTGGAGCTCTTGAGCACCGAGCCTGCCCAACCTTACCTGGTTGAATGCTCACGGTCGCCCTGCCAGTGCGGCGAGGTGGAATAGCCCGCACTGGGCTATGCAGGCGAACCGGAGACACCGAGCGCAAGGCTGGTGCCATGTAAGCCGGCCCAAGGAGACGCACTGGGGACCAGATGCGTAGAGCCGGCTTCATGGCATTAGGCTCGACGCTCAATCTAGCCCGGCCGACACGCGGAGCTGGAATATACCGCACCGGGCTATGCACCCGCACTGGAGACACCGTGCGCACCACTGCATAACACGGTGCCTGTCCGGTTTCTCTAGCCCCCCGGTAAGCACAGGGAGTCTGCCCAGGTCTCCTACCTGGCGTAGCCATACTCCCTGTTAGCCCCCCCCCAAGAAATTTTTGGGGCTGCCTCTCAGGCTTCCATCCGCTACGTCGTGCTGCCTCCTCATATCTGCGCCTTCAGCTTTCGCCGCCTCCAGTTCTTCTTTGGGGCGGCGATATTCTCCTGGCTGAGCCCAGGGTCCTCTTCCTTCTAATTCGTCCTCCCATGTCCATACCTCCTCTTTGGGCTGCTCCTGTTGCCTCTTCTCCTGCTGCACCTTTGGGCGGCTACACTCCCCTGGTTTAGCCCAGGGTCCTCTCCCGTCGAGGATTTCCTCCCATGTCCAGAAATCCTTATTGCGCATCTCCTCGCGCTGCTCCTGCCTGTTGACATGCTGCTTGGTCCTTTTGTGGTGGGTGATTCTGTAACGGTTTTCTTGATGAGAAGGAGAGTCGGACCAAAATACAGCGTGTAGATTGCGATCCATGTTTTAATGAACAAACGTAAAACACGAATCAATACAAACACTCCAAAATAAAGAACGTGATGAACGTAAGGAAAACCTAAACAGCCCTATCTGGTGAAAACACATAGACAGGAACAATCACCACAAACACACAGTGAAACCCAGGCTACCTAAATATGGTTCCCAATCAGAGACAATGACTAACACCTGCCTCTGATTGAGAACCATATCAGGCCAGACATAGAAATAGACAAACAAGACATCCAACATAGAATGCCCACCCAGTTCACGTCCTGACCAACACTAAAACAAGGAAAACACACACGAACGATGGTCAGAACGTGACAGCGCCTAGCCGATGTCGAACTGAGAGAAGACATTACTGTGTGCTGACAGGAGACATTACTGAGAGGAGACATTACTGAGAGGAGACATTACTGTGTGCTGACAGGAGACATTACTGAGAGGAGACATTACTGAGAGGAGACATTACTGTGTGCTGAGAGGAGACATTACTGAGAGGAGACATTACTGAGAGGAGACATTACTGAGAGGAGACATTACTGAGAGGAGACATTACTGAGAGGAGACATTACTGACAGCTGAGATGAGACATTACTGTGTGCTGAGAGGAGACTGTGCTGAGAGGAGACATTACTGAGAGGAGACATTACTGTGTGCTGACAGGAGACATTACTGAGAGGAGACATTACTGAGAGGAGACATTACTGTGTGCTGAGAGGAGACATTACTGAGAGGAGACATTACTGAGAGGAGACATTACTGAGAGGAGACATTACTGAGAGGAGACATTACTGACAGCTGAGATGAGACATTACTGTGTGCTGAGAGGAGACATTACTGAGAGGAGACATTACTGAGAGGAGACATTACTGAGAGCTGAGAGGAGACATTACTGAGAGGAGACATTACTGAGAGGAGACATTACTGAGAGCTGAGAGGAGACATTACTGAGAGGAGACATTACTGAGAGGAGACATTACCGAGAGGAGACATTACCGAGAGGAGACATTACCGAGAGGAGACATTACCGAGAGGAGACATTACCGAGAGGAGACATTACAGAGAGGAGACATTACCGAGAGGAGACATTACCGAGAGGAGACATTACCGAGAGGAGACATTACTGAGAGGAGACATTACTGAGAGCTGAGAGGAGACATTACTGAGAGGAGACATTACTGAGAGCTGAGAGGAGACATTACTGAGAGGAGACATTACTGAGAGGAGACATTACTGTGTGCTGAGAGGAGACATTACTGAGAGGAGACATTACTGTGTGCTGAGAGGAGACATTACTGTGTGCTGAGAGGAGACATTACTGTGTGCTAAGAGGAGACATTACCGAGAGGAGACATTACCGAGAGGAGACATTACCGAGAGGAGACATTACCGAGAGGAGACATTACCGAGAGGAGACATTACTGAGAGCTGAGAGGAGACATTACTGAGAGGAGACATTACTGAGAGCTGAGAGGAGACATTACTGAGAGGAGACATTACTGAGAGCTGAGAGGAGACATTACTGAGAGGAGACATTACTGTGTGCTGAGAGGAGACATTACTGAGAGGAGACATTACTGTGTGCTGAGAGGAGACATTACTGTGTGCTGAGAGGAGACATTACTGTGTGCTAAGAGGAGACATTACTGAGAGGAGACATTACTGTGTGCTGAGAGGAGACATTACTGTGCTGAGAGGAGACATTACTGAGAGGAGACATTACTGAGAGCTGAGAGGAGACATTATTGAGAGGAGACATTACTGAGAGGAGACATTACTGAGAGGAGACACTACTGAGAGCTGAGAGGAGACATTACTGAGAGGAGACATTGCTGAGAGGAGACATTACTGTGTGCTGAGAGGAGACATTATATAGAATATCATTCCTATCAGAGAGAGAGAGAATAACCACTGTCGTAGGAGTGTGTGTGTGTGTGTGTGGCGGCGTAGGAGTGTGTGTGTGTGTGTGTGTGTGGCGGCGTAGGAGTGTGTGTGTGTGTGTGGCGGTCTGTGCTCCGTGCACCAGGTCTGGTCTGTGCAGGTCCAGGTGTGCTGTTGACATTTTAATCAGGACTGAATCAGCTAGAGAGAGGTTTCCCAGAGCTACCTCTGCTACAGTTACTGAACACACACACACACACACACACACACACACACACACACACAGTGACAGCGTAAATCAAATGTCCTAACGTGACTGACCACGCAACCACACTGCACCCTGTGGCCTCAATGACATCAGTCCATAACCAATATCCAACGGGTCAGAAATGACCCCCCCCCCCCCCCCCCCCCCCCCCTGAATACCAGAGGTCCGGTCACATCAAACCTGTCATCCCAACATGACCTGGAATCAGTCCAGACTAGACCATTTAACTGGTAATGGGACGAGGGGGGGGACGGGGGGGTAGAAGGAGAGGAGAAGAGGAGAGAAGAGAACTAGTGAAGGAGAGAGAGGGAGAGGAGAAGAGAAGGAGAGAGGAAGAGATGGAGAGAAGAGAAAGAGAAGAGAATGAGAGAGGAGAAAGAAAGAGAAGAGAAGGAGAGACAGACATTAACAAGGACAGAACGACACCAGATATATACATATATACATATATACGGGTCTCACCTGCCAATCTCTGCTCTGGAGACACGCACTTGTGAACAAACACACACACGCACGCACGCCACACACACACACGCACGCACGCACGCACGCACGCACGCCACACACACACACTCTCTCTCTCTGAGGGCTATGTGTGTAAACTAAGGCCCTGAAGGTTAAGAGGGTGGCCTCTTGTTCAAGGTGCAGGTTTTGAAAATGCTGGGCTCTGATTGGCTGCTGGGGGGGGGGGGGGGGGGGGGGGGGTTGGGAATTCAACTCAGGATCCCCTGTGAGGGTTGTAACCCCTCTCTGCTCCTAACAATGGGACTTACCACAATGGGGTCTGGGTCTCATATAGCGCCCCAGCGCAGTGTCTGAGTGTGTGTCTAAGTGTGTGTGTGTGTATGCAGGTGGAGCACAGTATGAGAGAGTAGTACAGGGTCAGACCTCCTTACCACCCTAGGTGGTACATGTTCAAACCCCTCGATGTGTGTGTGTGTGTGTGTGTCTCTGGTGTGTGTGTGTGTAGTGGTGTAAAATGTGTTATATGATATCTAACAGTATGACTCAGTAAATGGTTACCCCTAGCGATATATACATATATTTTAGGTCTGGTCTGGTCCGGTCTGGTCCAGTCTGGTCTGCTTGTTTTTTCTAATGTATTGCCGTATCCGTCAGTGTTGTAGACCTGCCGGTCTGTAGAAGGTTCTAAATCCATTTGAATCCCTGATATATAACGAACACATACGACTGCAGTGCGGGATGGAGGATATGCAGGCAGCCAATCATTATCAGTTGTGTGAATATATTAGTTTACAATGTAATGAAATCTCTTTCTCATCCCTTTCTATTGATGGAACCCTCATCTTCATGGAGAAACATTTTAATAGACTTCATTAACATACAACTTGCCTTGTCTTATCAGGGGTCTTATGTGAGGTACAGGTTTAATATTCATATATGACAAATATTACTTCATTACGTGTGTGTGTGTGTGTTTGTGCGTGTGTGTGTGTGTGTGTGTTTGTGCGTGTGTGTGCGCGTGCGCGTCACAAAGTCCTCAGCACTTAGGGAGCCAGCCAAGGCCCTATTTACAAACTCACCGAGTCCTCGTTGACCCCATTGACATTTTCCTAAGAGGCTTCTCTATAACCGCCCTGAGGGGACACCGCAGTCAAACTAAGATATTTGAACTGTTTTCTGAGTGTGTACTGGGAACACACTGAAAACACACTGGGAACACACTGAAAACACACTGGGAACACACTGAAAACACACTGGGAACACACTGAAAACAAACTGGGAACACACTGAAAACACACTGAAAACACACTGAAAACACACTGAAAACACACTGAAAACACACTGAAAACACACTGGGAACACACTGAGAACACACTGAGAACACACTGGGAACACACTGGGAACACACTGGGAACACACTGGGAACACACTGGGAACACACTGGGAACACACTGGGAACGTCCACAGTCGTCCTCTCTGACACTACTACGATAACACTCATCCATCTGTCCCCTGAGGCAAACTACGATCCAACAGAGTCCTGAACTATTCTCTGTATATATTCTTGTTGAAAGACACCTGTGTTAACCAGTCTGGTTATTCACTGACACGTTTTGGTAAAAGACACCATGTCTTTCCTAACGCACGTTGTTTTAGCCATTTTGGGAGTATATTCCTTGCGGGAAGTTCACATTAGTTAATAATACTAAAGAACAAAGACTCTAGTAGGATTTCCCCTAATGTTGGAAATGATGACAGCATGGTTCTTTCAGCTCTCTGCTATCTGAGACCAAAATCTACTCTGAGGTAATATAGAGACTGCCTCAGGTCTACTCTGAGGTAATATAGAGACTGCCTCAGGTCTACTCTGAGGTAATATAGAGACTGTCTCAGGTCTACTCTGAGGTAATATAGAGACTGCCTCAGGTCTACTCTGAGGTAATATAGAGACGGCCTCGGGTCTACTCTGAGGTAATATAGAGACCGCCTCAGGTCTACTCTGAGGTAATATAGAGACTGCCTCAGGTCTACTCTGAGGTAATATAGAGACTGCCTCAGGTCTACTCTGAGGTAATATAGAGACTGCCTCGGGTCTACTCTGAGGTAATATAGAGACCGCCTCAGGTCTACTCTGAGGTAATATAGAGACTGCCTCAGGTCTACTCTGAGGTAATATAGAGACTGCCTCAGGTCTACTCTGAGGTAATATAGAGACTGCCTCAGGTCTACTCTGAGGTAATATAGAGACTGCCTCAGGTCTACTCTGAGGTAATATAGAGACTGCCTCGGGTCTACTCTGAGGTAATATAGAGACCGCCTCAGGTCTACTCTGAGGTAATATAGAGACTGCCTCAGGTCTACTCTGAGGTAATATAGAGACTGCCTCAGGTCTACTCTGAGGTAATATAGAGACTGCCTCAGGTCTACTCTGAGGTAATATAGAGACGGCCTCAGGTCTACTCTGAGGTAATATAGAGACGGCCTCAGGTCTACTCTGAGGTAATATAGAGACTGCCTCAGGTCTACTCTGAGGTAATATAGAGACTGTCTCAGGTCTACTCTGAGGTAATATAGAGACTGCCTCAGGTCTACTCTGAGGTAATATAGAGACTGTCTCAGGTCTACTCTGAGGTAATATAGAGACTGCCTCAGGTCTACTTCCTCACTAGAATCTGATGGTTAATTATATTGTCTGTTGGATGATATCAAGATACGAGTCAGGGGTGATAAGAGAGGAGATTACATTAAATTAAACTTCAGAATTAAATGAATTCATATTCTGATCATTTCTGGCTATAAAAGTGAAATATAATTTAACAGAGATAACGTATGTGAGTGAAAAATAAAGGAACACAGTCTGTTTCCGTTGGAATTTAAAATGTAAAAGCTGGATAAGTAATTACCCAATAATTACTACAGTGTTGCAAATTCCTATAACGGGAAAATAGACCTACTCTAGTTGGATTAAAAAAAAGTATTGTACTCATCAACTTAATGTGATTTAATTCAGATTTTTTATAAGATTGTTAATGAAAAACACAAAGGCTAATAATTATATTGGCAACATTATATTTTGGGGCTCAACTCTATAACCTCATACCGGATAATCGTAGTTTGTGTGTTTTGGTTTAACCCCGTTTTGACATTGTTAGACTGGTGAGAACAACTACAGCGAGAGTAGCGCAGTTACTGTGTCTGTCGCACAATGGCCTATAACGCTTTCTGATCTGGTAGGCCTAAAACAACCTTAAAATAATATCAACAAGTATAGAAGATGACAGTGTAAATACATTAGAATAGAATAGACCACCAACTATTCTGCGTAAACTGCACAGCAGACCATATTAGCGGTCTAAATCAATTTAGTGACACGTCAGATAACTTGAACAACTGAAATGAGCTGTTGTTGATACATCCGCTTACAAAGCATTTCAACAACTTCATGGATTAATTCATTTGTCTAAAAAAAACTATAAGCGAACTAAAATGTCAGAGGTCAAACTCGACCACTAAATAATTAGACCCATTGACCTAAAATGGAAATGACCTAAACCCTCACCTACAAGAAAATTAAAATGAACAAAGTAATTGAAACTTCAGCCTGATAATGAAGATTACATAATTTAAAACGAGAAAAAAATAGTTATATATACGCAAGTTTTTCTACACGTCGGAAAGAAAACTGGATTTTCTGTTGGAATAGTTTTCTTGAACACATATAGTCTCCATTTTGACCACAGCCACGGAGTTCATTTAGAACAGTTAGCCGGGTTTGCAGATGTAGTGGTACAGCACGTACACAAACTCCACATTCAGCAAGGAGTTTAATTAACCCCAAAGTTGTGTCAAATAAAATAACTGTATCAAAACGTCAACTCTGCGACTCTCGGGGAGGCTATTTTGAAAACGTATATAAGTGAAATGAAGCGTGCATAATGGGGAGAGTTTATACTGATACAAAAGCGCATTAATTCCCTAGTTGAAAAGTAACAATAAACATGAATTACAGTCCGTGGCCGGATATAAAATAATGTGTCCTTACTTGTATCGTTTAGTTGCGCGACCGTTCCCCCCTGAGCGTTCGGCGTTCCGAAACGTTCTCCAGAGTTCCAGTTCCAAAACTTTCTCCAGAGTTCCAGTTCTAGAACGAAGTCTCTTCGTTGAGAGAACAATTTTATGAACGACCGATTATACAAGTATGAGTTTCCTCCCGAGAAAATAAGACAAATTCCACCTCCGTTAAATTACACTTGGCACGGGAGTTCCTTTTTGTCGTTGACTAATTTCACAACAAGTTCCAGAGAAAAGTTTTTCGGTCCGTTCCAAAAGAACCCGCTCGGTTCGCTCCTCGGTCTCGGGTATGGTTCTTAGCTCCTCTGTTCACGGCGGTGGAGACAGTTGTTTGCTCCGATGACATAGCTAGCAGAGCAATAAGAAACAGGTGTACAATACAAATTATTTCGCGATTAGTTGCTCGGTCTCCAAACAATTACGCAGCGTCTCTATTTCCCGCAAAATAAACACATGCGAAGTAATCCAGTTCGGGAGATGACAGACGCTGCTCCGGACAGAGCGCGTGAAACAAAAGAAAATATGAACTACGGTATGATGACTCCACTTTTAGTAGCCTCCTCCAGCCTGCTTACGAACGAACGCCAGTCACACTCAAGAAGAGAAAGTTTCTCAGTACCAACACCGTCAGAGCCTGAGGATATCCAGATATGTATTGTTCCCCTTCAAGTATGCTTTCCTTTAATAAAGCCCCAGCCTCCTGTAAACTCCAGTCCCCGGCGGCGGGAGCCGTGTGACAGGCAGAGGTGAAGTCTCGCACGGGGGCGTCCGGTAGCGGTATAGTTGAAGTAAGCGGCAGAGAGCGGATAGCCTGACAACTTCCACAGTCTAGTCGATGTTCGCGTTCAGAGAGAGTGAGTTGGGAGAGTTTCGCCCAGTGCTTAGCCCATGCGCCTGCCCTCCTCGCATAGCTGTCTTCGGAGCGGGGTAATAAAGTAGCAGGAAGGGGATATCCCAAAGTACCCCAGCAACTCCCACAGGACTGGACAGGAGCGCGCACAGACACAGACAGAACACGTGTTGATTGACAGCCATCAATCACCAAGGCCGGGTTTTACGAGATGACCGCGCATTTGTCCTGTTTTGTCTGAAAACTGTTTCAGAGTTACTATAGTACTATAGAGTGATCAGAACACTGCTATTTTTTAGAATAAAACCTAGAGATAGTTTAATGCTACAGTTTTTACTTGTTTGATCATTTCCTTTAGTATTAAATCCATAGCAACCACTGAGTTTCACACGTTTTATTTTTAAATATGACTAATGCAACATCTACTACTTCTATTATAAGTCTAATAACAAATATTACATTGAGATTTCGTGTAACCGGCCTTCACACAACACCCCATAATGTCAGAATGGAATTATGTTTTTGTAAATGTTTACAAATTAATAAAAATGAAAAGCTGAAATGTCTTGACTCAATAGGTGTTTAACTCCTTTGTTATGGTAAGCCAGAAAATAAGTTCAGGAGTAAAAATGTACTCAACAAGTCACACAATAAGGTGCACGGACTCACTCTGTGTGCAATAATAGTGTTTAACATGATTTATTTTCTGATGATTTTTGAATGACTACCTCATCTCTATACTCCACTATACAATTATCTCTGTAAGGTCCCTGTGGACCAGTGCACTTCATACACAGTCTCAACCACTAAGACCAGGAGGGTTTTCCAATGCCTCGTAAAGAAGGGCACCTAATTGGTTGATGGGTAACAACAACACAAAGGAATGGATATAAGCACAGGTTAAACCTGGTTCAGTCTGCTTTCCACCAGACACTGGGAGACAAATTCACCTTTCAGCAGGACAATGACCTAAAACACGCGGCTGGGTTTCTGTACAGCACTTTGTGACGGCAGCTGATGTAAGAAGGGCTTTATAAATACATCTGATTGAAATACACACTGGAGTTGCTCACCAAGACGACATTGAATGTCCCTGAGTGGCCTAGTTACAGTTTTGACTTAAATCGTCTTGAACATCTGTGGCAAGACTTAAAAATGGCTGTCTAGCAATGATCAACAACCAACGTGACAGAGCTTGATGATTTAAAAAAAAAGAATAATTGCCAAATATTGTACAATCCAGGTGTTTAAAGCTCTTAGAGACTTACCCAGAAAGACTCACAGCTGTAATCACTGACAAAAGGTGATTCTAACATGTATTGACTCAGGGGGTGTGAATACTTATGTAAATTCCCTTTCTGTATTTCATTTTCAATAAATGTGCAAAACAATTCAAAAAACATGTTTTGACTTTATCGCTATGTATTGTGTATTATGTATTGTGTATTGTGTATTGTGTATTGTGTATTATGTATTGTGTATTGTGTATTATGTATTGTGTATTGTGTATTATGTGTATTGTGTGTTATGTATTGTGTATTATGTATTGTGTGTTATGTATTATGTATTGTGTATTGTGTATTGTGTGTTATGTATTGTGTATTGTGTATTATGTATTGTGTATTGTGTATTATGTGTATTGTGTGTTATGTATTATGTGTTGTGTATTGTGTATTGTGTATTGTGTATTGTGTATTATGTGTTGTGTATTGTGTATTGTGTATTGTGTATTGTGTATTATGTGTTGTGTATTGTGTATTGTGTATTGTGTATTATGTATTATGTATTGTGTATTGTGTATTGTGTATTATGTGTTATATGTTATGTATTGTGTATTGTGTATTGTGTATTGTGTATTATGTATTGTGTATTGTGTGTTATGTATTGTGTATTGTGTATTGTGTATTATGTGTTATATGTTATGTATTATGTATTGTGTATTGTGTATTGTGTATTCTGTATTATGTATTGTGTATTGTGTATTGTGTATTATGTATTGTGTATTGTGTATTATGTATTGTGTATTATGTATTGTGTATTATGTATTGTGTATTGTGTATTGTGTATTGTGTATTATGTATTGTGTGTTATGTATTGTGTATTATGTATTGTGTATTCTGTATTATGTATTGTGTATTGTGTATTGTGTATTGTGTATTATGTGTTATATGTTATGTATTATGTATTGTGTATTATGTATTGTGTATTGTGTATTGTGTATTATGTGTTATATGTTATGTATTATGTATTGTGTATTGTGCATTGTGTATTGTGTATTGTGTATTGTGTATTATGTATTGTGTGTAGATGGGTGAGAGAAAACATCTATGTAATCCATGTTGAATTCAGGCTGTAACACAACAAAACGTGGACTAAGTCAAAGGGTATGAATACTTCCTGAAGGCCCTTAATGAACACACAGCTTGTACATTGTGAAGTATTTCCTCATACTGTGAATATAACAGAGCCTGTGATTTAGTCATTCTTGTCTCTTACCAGATCGTCTCTATGAGACTCAGAGGCTTAGTGGTCTGAACAGCACAGTGACAAGCTATAATGTGTTCAATGGTTGTGAGGCTGGTGAATGTGTCCCATTGTTCTGTCTCTCTGTACAACGCACACACACGCAGACACACACACACACGCACGCACGCGCACTCACTCACTCACGCCACGCACGTACGCACGCCACACACACACACACACACACACACACACACACACACACACACACACACACACACACACACACACACACACACACACACACACACACACACACACACACACACACACACAGACACACACACACAGCAGGTATACTCCAATACACGTACACATGCACACAATGCTATTTCAGGTTCAATGCCAAACAAACACATGGTTTCAGTCTAACAGTGCAATAAGCAAATGGCACAGGCACGTCTCATAGAGTACAGTAAGATACTAGGAGAGAGAGAGAGAGAGAGAGAGAGAGGGACAGAGAGAGAGAGAGAGAGGGACAGAGAGAGAGAGAGAGAGAGGAGACCATACTTTATTCTGAATGTTACAGACACGTCTCATAGAGTACAGTAAGATACTAGGAGAGAGAGAGAGAGAGAGAGGGACAGAGCGAGAGAGAGAGAGAGAGAGGAGACCATACTGTATTCTGAAAGTTACAGACACGTCTCATAGAGTACAGTAAACTACCAGGACAGAGAAAGAGAGAGAGAGATCTGTGTACCCTCAGATTACACAGATCCACAAAGAATTCGAAAACAAACCCAATGTTGATAAATTCCCATATCTACTGGGTGAAATACCACAGTGTGCATCACAGCAGCAAGATTTGTGACCTGTTGCCACAAGAAAAGGTCAACCAGTGAAGAACAAACACCATTGTAAATACAACCCATATTTATGCTTATTTATTTTCCCTTGTGTACTTTAACCATTTGCACATTGTTACAACACTGTATATATATATATATAATATGACATTTGAAATATCTTTATTCTTTTGGAACTTCTGTGAGTGTAATGTTTACTGTTCATTTTTATTGTTTATTTCACTTTGAATATTATCTACTTCACTTAACACATGTTTCCCATGCCAATAAAGCCCTTAAATTGAAATAGAATTGACAGAGAGAGAGAGAGAGAGAGAGAGAGAGAGAGAGAGAGAGAGACAGAGAGATAGAGATAGAGAGAGAGAGAGAGACAGAGAGATAGAGACAGAGAGATAGAGAGAGAGATAGAGAGAGAGAGAGAGAGAGAGAGAGAGAGAGAGAGAGAGAGAGAGAGACAGAGAGATAGAGACAGAGAGATAGAGAGAGAGACAGAGAGAGAGAGAGAGAGAGAGAGAGAGGAGACCATACCGTACTCTGAATGTTACAGGCACGTCTCATAGAGTACAGTAAGATACTAGGATCGAGAGAGAGAGGAGACCATACTGTACTCTGAAGCCTGTCTTTGTTCTGTATATTAGAACCAGCTACAACAGAATACACAGGCATGTTCACCTATGAGAACAGCCCTTTACACCAACACAGACACATAGTCACAGTGAGTCAGGTGAGAGGCCAGTCTGACGCCTGTCCAGTCTCCTTTATTAATGAAATACACTAAAACGACCGCTCCCTTCCTGAGGCTGAACAGATATGACCCTGAGGATCATGACATCATCCTCACCCTGTACCTCATCCCTCCATCCCTCTACCTCATCCCTCCATCCCTCTACCTCATCCCTCCATCCCTCTACCTCGTCCCTCTACCTCATCCCTCCATCCCTCTACCTCGTCCCTACATCCCTCTACCTCATCCCTCCATCCCTCTACCTCGTCCCTCCATCCATCTACCTCATCCCTCCATCCATCTACCTCATCCCTCCATCCCTCTACCTCATCCCTCCATCCATCTACCTCGTCCCTCCATCCCTCTACCTCGTCCCTCCATCCCTCTACCTCGTCTCTCCATCCCTCTACCTCGTCCTTCCATCCATCTACCTCATCCCTCCATCCCTCTACCTCGTCCCTCCATCCATCTACCTCGTGCCTCCATTCCTCTACCTCGTCCCTCCATCCCTCTACCCCGTCCCTCCATCCATCTACCTGATCCCTCCATCCCTCTACCTCGTCCCTCCATCCCTCTACCTCGTCCCTCCATCCCTTTACCTCGTCCCTCCATCCCTTTACCTCGTCCCTCCATCCCTCTACCTCGTCCCTCCATCCCTCTACCTCATCCCTCCATCCCTAATCCTCGTCCCTCCATCCCTCTACCTCATCCCTCCTTCCCTCTACCTCATCCCTCCATCCCTCATCCTCGTCCCTCCATCCCTCTACCTCATCCCTCCATCCCCCTACCTCGTCCCTCCATTCCTCTACCTCGTCCCTCCATCCCTCTACCTCGTCCCTCCATCCCTCTACCTCATCCCTCCATCCCTGTACCTCGTCCCTCCATTCCTCTACCTCGTCCCTCCATCCCTCTACCTTGTCCCTCCATCCCTCTACCTCGTCCCTCCATCCCTCTACCTCGTCCCTCCATCCCTCTACCTCATCCCTCCATCCCTCTACCTCGTCCCTCCATCCCTCTACCTCGTCCCTCCATTCCTCTACCTCGTCCCTCCATCCCTCTACCTCGTCCCTCCATCCCTCTACCTCGTCCCTCCATCCCTCTACCTCGTCCCTCCATTCCTCTACCTCGTCCCTCCATTCCTCTACCTCGTCCCTCCATCCCTCTACCTCATCCCTCCATTCCTCTACCTCGTGCCTCCATCCCTCTACCTCGTCCCTCCATCCCTCTACCTCGTCCCTCTACCTCATCCCTCCATCCCTCTACCTCATCCCTCCATCCCTCTCCCTCCTCCCTCTACCTCATCCCTCCATCCCTCCAACCCTTGGCCCTCTCACTGTCGGTCTGTTTTCTTAATGATCCCTACTCTAACCTCTAACCTCACCTCTCGTTCTTCCTTGTCCTCCTCCTAATAGAGAATGTTTCATTAGAATGTTTGTGTTGAGTTCCCGGTAAGCGGCTGCGTAGTGTCAGTGCTCTGTGTTTCCTGGCCTACAGTCTGGCGACCCTCATCTTTGATGAAGACAGACACTGATTCACCTCTCCCTCCATTTCTCTCTCTACACACACACACACACACACACACACACACACACACACACACACACACACACACACACACACACACACACACACACACACACACACACACACACACAAACACACACACACTGTTTAAAGCTGCAGCAGGTAGAAACACTCTCCTCTCCTCCAGAAACCTGCCAGAACCTGTATTCATTTCTCCACAATGTTTTGTGACGCGAGGAGACTTTTCTTACGTGTGTGTGATTGGAGCGTGTGGTGTGTCCACGTGTGTGTGTGTGATGTGAGCGTGAAGTGTGTGTGTCCGTGTGTGATGTGAGCGTACAGTGTGTGTGTCCGTGTGTGTCTGTGATGTGAGCGTACAGTGTGTGTGTCCGTGTATCTGTCTGTGTGTGTGATGTGAGCGTGTGTGTGTGATGATGTGTGTGTGTGTGTGTGTGTGTGTGATGATATGTGTGTGTGTGTGTGTGTGTGTGTGTGTGTGTGTGTGTGTGTGTGTGTGTGTGTGTGTGTGTGTGTGTGTGTGTGTGATGTGAGCGTGTGGTGTGTGTCTGTGTGTGTGTGTGTGTGATGATGTGTGTGTGTGTGTGTGTGTGTGTGATGTGAGCGTGTGGTGTGTGTGATGTGAGCGTGTGGTGTGTGTGTGTCTGTGTGTGTGTGTGTGTGTGTGTGTGTGATGTGAGCGTGCAGTGTGTGTGTGTGTGAGCGTGTGTGATGTGAGTGTGTGGTGTGTGTGTGTCTGTGTGTGTGTGTGTGTGTGTGTGTGTGTGTGATGTGAGCGTGTAGTGTGTGTGTCTGTGTGTGTGTGTGTGTGTGTGTGTGTGTGTGTCTGTGTGTGTGTGTGTCTGTGTGTGTGTGTGTGTGTGTGTGTGTGTGTGTGTGTGTGTGTGTGTGTGTGTGTGTGTGTGATGTGAGCGTGTGGTGTGTGTGATGTGAGCGTGTGGTGTGTGTGTGTCTGTGTGTGTGTGTGTGTGATGTGAGCGTGTAGTGTGTGTGTCTGTGTGTCTGTGTGTGTGTGTGTGTGTGTGACATGGAGCAGCCCTGTAATTACCTGTTGAAGTAACCACAGTCCCACACAGACAGATCCATGGTTCAGGACAGTGGTAATGTTGGCCATGCTAACATCAATTATACCTGCTGAGAGACAACAGTATGCAGGTTAACCTCTGTCTCTCTGGTGTCTCTCTGCTCTGCCCAGCACCCCATACAGACACCTCCCACACAGACACCTCAAACACAGACACCTCCAGCACAGACACCTCCAACACAGACATACACCACACAGACACCTCCAACACTGACACCTCTAACACAGACACCTCCAACACAGACACCTCCATCACTGACACCTCTAACACAGACACCTCTAACACTGACACCTCCAACACTGACACCTCCAACACTGACACATCCGACACAGACACCTCCAACACAGACACCTTCAACACAGACATACACCACACAGACACCTCCAACACAGACACCTCCAACACAGACACATCCGACACAGACACCTCCCACACAGACACCTCCAACACAGACACCTCCAACACTGACACCTCCAACACAGACATACACCACACAGACACCTCCAACACTGACACCTCCAACACAGACTTACATCACACAGACACCTCCAACACAGACACCTCCAACACTGACACCTCCAACACAGACACCTCTAACACAGACACATCCGACACAGACACCTCCAACACAGACACCTCCAACACAGACATACACCACACAGACACCTCCAACACAGACACCTCCAACACAGGCATCTCCAACACTGACACCTCCAACACTGACACCTCCAATACAGACACCTCCAACACAGACACCTCCAACACAGACACCTCCAACACAGACACATCCAATACAGACACCTCCAACACAGACACCTCCAACACAGACACCTCCAACACAGACACCTCCAACACTGACACCTCCAACACAGACACCTCCAACACAGACACCTCCAACACAGACACCTCTAACACAGACAACTCCAACACAGACACCTCCAACACAGACACCTCCAACACAGACACCTCCAACACAGACACCTCCAACACAGACACCTCTAACACAGACAACTCCAACACAGACACCTCCAACACAGACACCTCCAACACAGACATACACACTATACTTTCCCTCGTTATGACCTTGATCTTTTCATTGTATCTGTTTATTCTCCTCTCTTCCTCTTCAGATGTATATTTGGGGTCCTCATCTTCCTATCTGGCACAAGCCTGACCACAAGTCGTTCCTTCCCTATTCCACATGGTGTCTTCCTATGGATGTGCTGTTATTTCAGGATCATTGCTTTTCTCTTTTTCTCTCTCTCTCTCTCTTTCACATCCTCCTCCTTTTCTTCCAATCAGTGTGTTGTTGGCCTCCAGGCTGAAACCACATCGTTTCCACGCCCACACACGGCCCGCTTTATCCCTGCTGAAAAACACATGAATGGAGAGAGAGAGAGAGAGAGAGAGAGAGAGAGAGAGAGAGAGAGAGAGAGAGAGAGAGAGAGAGAGAGAGCACTGGCTATATACACTTTAAAGAGCAAGGCAGGCCAGACAGGCAGCCAGTGGCTCAGGCCTGGGAGTGTACATCACACACACACTGACTCTCTCTCTCCCTCCCTCTCTCTTTCTCTCCCTCTCTCTTTCTATCCCTCGCTCTGTCTCTCTATCTCTCTCCCTCCCTCCCTCCCTCTCTCTATCTCCCTCCCTCCCTCTCCCTGTCTCTCTATCTCCCTCCCTCTCTCTGTCTCTCTCTCTCCCTACATCCCTCCCTCTCTCTGTCTCTCTATCTCTCCCTCCCTCTCTCTCCCTCTCTCTGTCTCTCCCTCCCTCCCTCTCCCTCTCTTTCTCTCCCTCTCTCCCTCTCTCTATCTCTCCCTCCCTCCCTCTCTCTTTCTCTCCCTCTCTCTATCTCTCTCCCTCCCTCCCTCCCTCCCTCCCTCTCTCTGCCCTTTGACCTGGTCTTAGCAGGGATGCACGTGGGCAAGCATGGAGGGCTTAGTCTCAATAGTCTAGTGTGGTTTACTCTCCTGGCATCATCTCCTCTCCTTAATCCATCTATCTGACCTCGTCCCCTCTCCTTCTTCCATCTATCCGACCTCGTCTCCTCTCCTTCTTCCATCTATCTGACCTCGTCTCCTCTCCTTCTTCCATCTATCTGACCTCGTCTCCTCTCCTTCTTCCATCTATCTGACCTCATCTCCTCTCCTTCTTTCATCTATCTGACCTTGTCTCCTCTCATTCTTCCATCTATCCGACCTCGTCTCCTCTCCTTCATCTGAACTGGTGTGAGAGCATATAGGTGAGAGCATATAGGTGAGAGCATATAGGTGAAAGCATATAGGTGAAAGCATATAGGTGAGAGCATATAGGTGAGAGCATAGAGGTGAGAGCATATAGGTGAGAGCATATAGGTGAGAGCATATAGGTGAGAGCATATAGGTGAAAGCATATAGGTGAGAGCATGATGGTGAGAGCATATAGGTGAGAGCATATAGGTGAGAGCATATAGGTGAGAGCATAGAAGTGAGAGCATAGAGGTGAGAGCATATAGGTGAGAGCATAGAGGTGAGAGCATATAGGTGAGAGCATATAGGTGAGAGCATAGAGGTGAGAGCATATAGGTGAGAGCATATAGGTGAGAGCATATAGGTGAGAGCATAGAGGTGAGAGCATAGAGGTGAGAGCATATAGGTGAGAGCATATAGGTGAGAGCATATAGGTGAGAGCATATAGGTGAGAGCATAGAGGTGAGAGCATATAGGTGAGAGCATAGAGGTGAGAGCATAGAGGTGAGAGCATATAGGTGAGAGCATATAGGTGAGAGCATATAGGTGAGAGCATAGAGGTGAGAGCATATAGGTGAGAGCATATAGGTGAGTGCATGATGGTGAATGTAGAAACTGTAGCAACACATATTATTTGATGTGTTTCCCCCAGTCCTCCTCTTTCACATCTATAACAGATGAAATGAGACCAGGAGACGTGAAGAGAGGAGGCCATCCTTATTAGACTATTGGGACCCTCCCCATGTCAACCAGGGCTGTCTGTCCAGAGCCTGGGCAACGGGTAGAAACACATCCCCAGTCTCCTGTCAGCGTGCTGGGCTGGGGCTGGCGGGCCGTGGTGGTGTGCAGAGCTTTCTGGATGGGAGCCCTCTTTGAGGCTAGGCCTCAACAGGGGGGAATGTTTGGAAATTTGCACATTTGCACGGTGGCTTTTCTTCTTCTTCTTCTTGTAGCTGGGCGGTGCCCGGGTGCTGGGCGGTGCCCGGGTGCTTGGCACGCTGGGTGCTGGGCACGCTGGATGCTCTGGCACGCTGGGTGCTGGGCACGCTGGATGCTCTGGCACGCTGGGTGCTGGGCACGCTGGATGCTCTGGCACGCTGGATGCTCTGGCACGCTGGATGCTCTGGCACGCTGGATGCTCTGGCACGCTGGATGCTCTGGCACGCTGGGTGCTCTGGCACGCTGGGTGCTCTGGCACGCTGGGTGCTCTGGCACGCTGGATGCTCTGGCACGCTGGATGCTCTGGCACGCTGGATGCTCTGGCACGCTGGATGCTCTGGCACGCTGGATGCTCTGGCACGCTGGATGCTCTGGCACGCTGGATGCTCTGGCACGCTGGGTGCTCTGGCACGCTGGATGCTCTGGCACGCTGGATGCTCTGGCACGCTGGATGCTCTGGCACGCTGGATGCTCTGGCACGCTGGGTGCTCTGGCACGCTGGATGCTCTGGCACGCTGGGTGCTCTGGCACGCTGGATGCTCTGGCACGCTGGATGCTCTGGCACGCTGGGTGCTCTGGCACGCTGGGTGCTCTGGCACGCTGGATGCTCTGGCACGCTGGATGCTCTGGCACGCTGGATGCTCTGGCACGCTGGATGCTCTGGCACGCTGGATGCTCTGGCACGCTGGATGCTCTGGCACGCTGGACGCTCTGGCACGCTGGACGCTCTGGCACGCTGGATGCTCTGGCACGCTGGATGCTCTGGCACGCTGGACGCTCTGGCACGCTGGATGCTCTGGCACGCTGGATGCTCTGGCACGCTGGATGCTCTGGCACGCTGGATGCTTCTCTTTATGTGATCTGCTTTGTAACACGGTGGAATAACACGGCTAAACCCCTGTTCTGATTGAGATAGGCTGCCTTCTCCATTCTTCTGACCGATGTAGCAGATGGAAACGCACTGCGTTTATTCAGAGTGACTCACAGTCAGGGCATTTAACCACAGTAGGTAAAGCAGCCACGTCATATTTTAGAGGGGCACAAAGTGCGTGGTGGCAGGGGGGCAGGAGGGGGGCAGGGGGGGGGGCAGGAGGGGGGCAGGGGTGGGAGCGGGGGGGGGGCAGGAGGGGGGGGCTCTCCGAAAGCTGGAGAATTTATCATTTTCCTAACAACTGAAACAACTTTTTCCTGCAGATCCATAATCTTTATGCCTAATTCTATGTAAAAAAAAAAATATCTATATATTTTTCTGCATGTGGGTTATCTAAGCATACCTCTTTAATTGTCATTTTAATGAAAGATGCACATTGATTCTTTAAGAATGTTTATGCCTGAGAAGTTTGGTACAACCGTCTCCCTGGTATATAATATCATGACCTAATAATTGAATAGATGTTTGTATTTTCTAAAGTCCAGCCACCTTGCCAAGCAGACGGTCCGATAAGCTACTCATAACTTCATTCATAGAAATGTCTCGGTAGCGAGTGATGAGGTCGGGACATTGGGAACATATCCAAGCTGGTTAACTAAAGCTTCATCAAATTGCTAAGGTGGCCAGTAATACAGAGAAACAAACAAACATGTTTGTTTTATTTATTCATCAAGAAGGAATCCATTGTCCTCATCCTCCTGCGCGTCCTGCCCTTTACCGCTAGTGAAAAACAACACTCAACACTCTCTCTCTCTCTTCCTCCACTGACGATACTGTCTACACGCACTACAGTATCTAGCGTCCTGCCGAGGATATCATTGCTCTGTGGTGTATCTTGGAAGAAACCACTTACTAAGGAGAATAGGGGGGGGGGTGGTGGTGGTGGGGGTGGGTACTCTTAGCCTGGTCCAGTCAGTGTGCCCCCTCCGCAGAATACCACTGACAGATCATTTTATGAATAATTATGATAAAACGTGAGGTTAAAAATGATTTTTAAAAATAAAAAATAAAAGTATGCAAAAAAAAACCAGGACAAATCTGAGGGGGCACGTGCCCCCTATGGGCAGGACACCTCTGAGCCACATATCACAGTCATTACTAGTAAACCACTGGTGTAACGAAGCCACTGTCTGCTACAGACAAGAAGACACCGCACTGCTGCAGGACTGTGACTGCACGATATAGAGCTGTCTTTTCTAAACAGCAATGGACCTTTGCACTGGATATGACAACACACACAAGACGATCACTATCTCTCTGTCTCTATATGTGTGTGTGTGTGTGTGTGTGTGAGTTCATGTGTGTGTGTGTGTGTACGTGTGTGTGTGTGTGTGTGTGTGTGTGTGTGTGTGTGTGTGTGTGTGTGTGTGTCTGCGTGTGTGTGTGTGTGTGTTACACCCTTTACAAAGAAAAATAAACAGATAACACAGATAACAGACAGTTAAAAGAAGAGGAGTCCTGTATGGGAGAGACTGGAGAGGATCTGACTCCTAGAGGAGGAGTCCTGTATGGGAGAGACTGGAGAGGATCTGACTCCTAGAGGAGGAGTCCTGTATGGGAGAGACTGGAGAGGATCTGACTCCTAGAGGAGGAGTCCTGTATGAGAGAGACTGGAGAGGATCTGACTCCTAGAGGAGGAGTCCTGTATGGGAGAGACTGGAGAGGATCTGACTCCTAGAGGAGGAGTCCTGTATGGGAGAGACTGGAGAGGATCTGACTCCTAGAGGAGGAGTCCTGTATGGGAGAGACTGGAGAGGATCTGACTCCTAGAGGAGGAGTCCTGTATGGGAGAGACTGGAGAGGATCTGACTCCTAGAGGAGGAGTCCTGTATGGGAGAGACTGGAGAGGATCTGACTCCTAGAGGAGGAGTCCTGTATGGGAGAGACTGGAGAGGATCTGACTCCTAGAGGAGGAGTCCTGTATGGGAGAGACTGGAGAGGATCTGACTCCTAGAGGAGGAGTCCTGTATGGGAGAGACTGGAGAGGGTCTGACTCCTAGAGGAGGAGTCCTGTATGGGAGAGACTGGAGAGGGTCTGACTCCTAGAGGAGGAGTCCTGTATGGGAGAGACTGGAGATGGTCTGACTCCTAGAGGAGGAGTCCTGTATGGGAGAGACTGGAGAGGATCTGACTCCTAGAGGAGTCCTGTATGGGAGAGACTGGAGAGGATCTGACTCCTAGAGGAGTCCTGTATGGGAGAGACTGGAGAGGATCTGACTCCTAGAAGAGGAGTCCTGTATGGGAGAGACTGGAGAGGATCTGACTCCTAGAGGAGGAGTCCTGTATGGGAGAGACTGGAGAGGATCTGACTCCTAGAGGAGGAGTCCTGTATGGGAGAGACTGGAGAGGATCTGACTCCTAGAGGAGGAGTCCTGTATGGGAGAGACTGGAGAGGGTCTGACTCCTAGAGGAGGAGTCCTGTATGGGAGAGACTGGAGAGGATCTGACTCCTAGAGGAGGAGTCCTGTATGGGAGAGACTGGAGAGGATCTGACTCCTAGAGGAGGAGTCCTGTATGGGAGAGACTGGAGAGGGTCTGACTCCTAGAGGAGGAGTCCTGTATGGGAGAGACTGGAGAGGGTCTGACTCCTAGAGGAGGAGTCCTGTATGGGAGAGACTGGAGAGGGTCTGACTCCTAGAGGAGGAGTCCTGTATGGGAGAGACTGAAGAGGATCTGACTCCCAGAGGAGGAGTCCTGTATGGGAGAGACCGGAGAGGATCTGACTCCTAGAGGAGGAGTCCTGTATGGGAGAGACTGGAGTGGATCTGACTCCTAGAGGAGGAGTCCTGTATGGGAGAGACTGGAGAGGATCTGACTCCTAGAGGAGGAGTCCTGTATGAGAGCGACTGGAGAGGATCTGACTCCTAGAGGAGGAGTCCTGTATGGGAGAGACTGGAGAGGATCTGACTCCTAGAGGAGGAGTCCTGTATGGGAGAGACTGGAGAGGATCTGACTCATAGAGGAGGAGTCCTGTATGGGAGAGACTGGAGAGGATGACTGGAGAGGATCTGACTCCTAGAGGAGGAGTCCTGTATGGGAGAGACTGGAGAGGATCTGACTCCTAGAGGAGGAGTCCTGTATGGGAGAGACTGGAGAGGATCTGACTCCTAGAGGAGGAGTCCTGTATGGGAGAGACTGGAGAGGATCTGACTCCTAGAGGAGTCCTGTATGGGAGAGACTGGAGAGGATCTGACTCCTAGAGGAAGAGTCCTGTATGGGAGAGACTGGAGAGGATCTGACTCCTAGAGGAGGAGTCCTGTATGGGAGAGACTGGAGAGGATCTGACTCCTAGAGGAGGAGTCCTGTATGGGAGAGACTGGAGAGGATCTGACTCCTAGAGGAGTCGTGTATGGGAGAGACTGGAGAGGGTCTGACTCCAAGAGGAGTGTGTGTGTGTGTATATTTGTGTATGTGTGTGTATTTGTGTGTGTATATTTGTGTATGTGTGTGTGTGTATATTTGTGTATGTGTGTGTGTGTATTTGTATGTGTGTGTATTTGTGTGTGTGTGTGTGTGTGTGTGTGTATTTGTGTGTGTGTGTATTTGTGTGTGTGTATATTTGTGTATGTGTGTGTGTGTATTTGTGTGTGTGTGTATTTGTGTGTGTGTGTGTGTGTGTGTATTTGTGTGTGTGTGTGTGTGTGTGTATATTTGTGTGTGTATATTTGTGTATGTGTGTGTGTGTATTTGTGTGTGTGTGTGTGTGTGTATATTTGTGTGTGTGTGTGTATATTTGTGTGTGTGTGTGTGTGTGTATGTGTGTGTGTGTGTGTGTGTGTGTGTGTGTGTGCGTGCGTGTGTGTAAAACAACTCCACACTAACCAGTACAGAGGTTCTCCTCAGACCTGGAAACACCAACAACAGGAGAAGAAAGTGGTTTTGTACGGCAGTTCATTAGTATTATTATGAATGGTAATATTCTCTGGAAGATAAAGCAGAGGTTCCCTCCTGAGATCGTGTTCACTGTCATGTATAGAAAGAGTTTGCTCCTAAAGAACCCACTGGACACACAATGGTTGAATCAACGTTGTTTCCACGTCGTTTCAATGAAATTGCGTTGAACCAACGTGGAATAGACGTTGAATTGACGTCTGTGCCCAAGTGGGAATGGACCCATAGTCGTCAACAAGGCAGGGCTGCTGGGGAAACACTATGACGTGAACTACCAGGTGCACTATGAAGGGACCAAGTGCACTACGAAGGGACCAAGTACACTACGAAGGGACCAAGTGCACTACAAAGGGACCAAGTGCATTACGAAGGGACCAAGTGCACTACGAAGGGACCAAGTGCACTACGAAGGGACCAAATGCACTACGAAGAGACCAAGTGCACTACGAAGGGACCAAGTGCACTACGAAGGGACCAAGTGCACTACGAAGAGACCGGGTGTACTCCGAAGGGACCAAGTGCACTATGAAGGGACAAAGTGCACTACGAAGGGACCAAGTGCACTACGAAGAGACCAGGTAGAATATATCAATTCCTATGAATTTCCGTTTATATATTTAAAATAAATAATTGAAAATAAATAAACAGAATAAGAACTGATATGAATTTTTATATATTATTTTCATTATTTGCGATGTTTAAAAGGAAAATGACTTTCCTTTCTTCAGCTTGGAGAGAAAGGTTGAGAGGGTTTGGCATCTTACTTGGAGTTTGGTTATAATACTGGTGCCTGGGATGTAACACAACGGGGGAATTACTGCTGGTTTGGGATGTAACACAACGGGGAAATGACTGCTGGTTTGGGATGTAAACACAACGGGGGAATGACTGCTGGTTTGGGATGTAAACACAACGGGGGAATGACTGCTGGTTTGGGATGTAACACAACAGGGGAATGACTGCTGGTTTGGGATGTAACACAACAGGGAAAATGACTGCTGGTTTGGGATGTAACACAACAGGGAAAATGACTGCTGGTTTGGGATGTAACACAACGGGGGAATGACTGCTGGTTTGGGATGTAACACAACGGGGGAATGACTGCTGGTTTGGGATGTAACACAACGGGGGAATGACTGCTGGTTTGGGATGTAACACAACGGGGGAATGACTGCTGGTTTGGGATGTAACACAACGGGGAAAATGACTGCTGGTTTGGGATGAAGCACAACGGGGGAATGACTGCTGGTTTGGGATGTAAACACAACGGGGAAAATGACTGCTGGTTTGGGATGTAACACAACGGGGAAAATGACTGCTGGTTTGGGATGTAACACAACGAGGGAATGACTGCTGGTTTGGGATGTAAACACAGCGGGGGAATGACTGCTGGTTTGGGATGTAAACACAACGGGCGAATGACTGCTGGTTTGGGATGTAAACACAACAGGGGAATGACTGCTGGTTTGGGATGTAAACACAACGGGGGAATGACTGCTGGTTTGGGATGTAACACAACGGGGGAATGACTGCTGGTTTGGGATGTAACACAACGGGGGAATGACTGCTGGTTTGGGATGTAACACAACGGGGAAAATGACTGCTGGTTTGGGATGTAGCACAACGGGGGAATGACTGCTGGTTTGGGATGTAAACACAACGGGGAAAATGACTGCTGGTTTGGGATGTAACACAACGGGGAAAATGACTGTTGGTTTGGGATGTAACACAACGGGGGAATGACTGCTGGTTTGGGATGTAAACACAGCGGGGGAATGACTGCTGGTTTGGGATGTAAACACAACGGGCGAATGACTGCTGGTTTGGGATGTAAACACAACAGGGGAATGACTGCTGGTTTGGGATGTAAACACAACGGGGGAATGACTGCTGGTTTGGGATGTAAACACAACGGGGGAATGACTGCTGGTTTGGGATGTAACACAACGGGGGAATGACTGCTGGTTTGGGATGTAACACAACGGGGAAAATGACTGCTGGTTTGGGATGTAACACAACGGGGGAATGACTGCTGGTTTGGGATGTAACACAACGGGGAAAATGACTGCTGGTTTGGGTCTTATTGGGGAGTTTGGTAATAACACAACGGTCGGGATTATGGCACATTTCACACAGATATCTATTGGCAGTGTACTGGGACAAGTCATTACTGAATCACACAGATATCTATTGGCAGTCTACTGGGACAAGTCATACTGAACCATATTCCTAGACTGTGACAAGTCATACTGAACCATATTCCTAGACTGGGACAAGTCGTACTGAACCATATTCCTAGACTGTGACAAGTCGTACTGAACCATATTCCTAGACTGTGACAAGTCGTACTGAACCATATTCCTAGACCGTGACAAGTCATACTGAACCATACTCCTAGACTGTGACAAGTCGTACTGAACCATATTCCTAGACTGTGACAAGTCGTACTGAACCATATTCCTAGACTGGGACAAGTCGTACTGAACCATGTTCCTAGACTGTGACAAGTCGTACTGAACCATATTCCTAGACTGTGACAAGTCGTACTAAACCATATTCCTAGACTGGGACAAGTCGTACTGAACCATATTCCTAGACTGTGACAAGTCGTACTGAACCATATTCCTAGACTGGGACAAGTCGTACTGAACCATATTCCTAGACTGTGACAAGTCGTACTGAACCATATTCCTAGACTGTGACAAGTCATACTGAACCATATTCCTAGACTGGGACAAGTCGTACTGAACCATATTCCTAGACTGTGACAAGTCGTACTGAACCATATTCCTAGACTGTGACAAGTCGTACTGAACCATATTCCTAGACTGGGACAAGTCGTACTGAACCATATTCCTAGACTGGGACAAGTCGTACTGAACCATATTCCTAGACTGTGACAAGTCATACTGAACCATATTCCTAGACTGTGACAAGTCATACTGACCCATATTCCTAGACTGGGACAAGTCGTACTGAACCATATTCCTAGACTGGGACAAGTCGTACTGAACCATATTCCTAGACTGGGACAAGTCGTACTGAACCATATTCCTAGACTGGGACAAGTCGTACTGAACCATATTCCTAGACTGTGACAAGTCGTACTGAACCATATTCCTAGACTGTGACAAGTCATACTGAACCATATTCATAGACTGTGACAAGTCGTACTGATCCATATTCCTAGACTGTGACAAGTCATACTGAACCATATTCCTAGACTGTGACAAGTCGTACTGAACCATATTCCTAGACTGTGACAAGTCGTACTGAACCATATTCCTAGACTGGGACAAGTCATACTGAACCATATTCCTAGACTGGGACAAGTCGTACTGATCCATATTCCTAGACTGTGACAGAGGTGACTGATGATGGTGACATTACTTAACTCACCAGCAACCCACCAACTGTCTACTGTACCTCCTGTCTGAGTAAAGGATTTGTCATCATTAAACCCAACAGAAACACAGTCTCAGTGAGAGGGGATGTCACCCCTGAATACACAAACCGTGGCTACGTCCTGAATGGCCCCCTATGCCCCATGTAGTGCACTACTTACGACCAGGGCCCTATGGGTTCTATGGTGAACTAAATAGGGAATAACAGAGTGGCATTTGGGACACAGTCCTTGTTTTGTTGCAGATAGAACACACTTTAGGAGTCAACATGGCAGAAACACACATACATCCCACAGGCCGTAAAATATCAACGTCAATCAAAACAAACACAACTCAATAAATCAGTACAAATCTGAATTTGAGAGACAGGATTTTATCAAACACATTTTATCAAACACACATTCAAATATTTATTCTGAAAAATGAATCTTAAGTGTTAACACCTTCAATTTCTTTACACTTAGAAAGGTTTTGCAGACACACGTTAGTGTTTTAACTCTGAACTACAGACACTTGTAGTTCATTTTACACAGACACAGGGGCTTGTGGGAGTTGGAGTTCGGTAGCCATTTTGTTTAGACGGATCATTCCTGACTTCTCTTCAGACACTGTGCAAATTGTTACAGTCAACTATATCTAGCTACTCTTCTATATATAAATATATATTTATTGATGTGTTTGCATATACTTTAGAACAAGTCTGTAGGAGACGGTCGGCGTAACGATGATCTTTATGGACATCTTTATAACAGAATGAAAAGGAGAGAAAGACACACAGAAATGAAAGTGTTGGCCGGCAATCTGAGACAGTTTAGACTGGCAAAACAATTGATACATCACACCTTCATAGGGACCCTAGGAAGGGTACACACATGATGAAACCACCCTACATAGGGACCCTAGGAAGGGTACACACATGATGAAACCACCCTACATAGGGAGCCTAGGAAGGGTACACACATGATAAAAACCACTAGGACAGGACAGCAGTTTTGAATCAGACCCACAGTACAGGACAGACCCACAGTACAGGACAGACACATTTTACAGGACAACTTCATGGCTATTAGAATTTCCCCAGGTAATATACAGCTGTTTCTATGACAACTCACTCACTAACAGGAAAGGTGAAGTTTATTAACAGAGACTGAAATGGGGAGCTGACCTGAAACTAGTGGCTGTAAATGAAATACACTCTCTCTCTCAAATCAAATCAATTTAAGGGCTTTATTGGCATGGAAACATGTGTTTACGTTGCCAAAGCAAGTGAAATTGATAAACAAAAATGAAATAAACAATAAAAAGTGAACAATAAATATTACACTCACACAAGTTTGTCTCTCTGTCTCTCTCTCTCTCTCTGTCTCTCTCTCCCTCTGTCTCTGTCTCTCTGTCTCTCTCTCTCTCTGTCTCTCTCTCTCTCTCTGTCTCTCTCTCTATCTCTCTCTCTCTCGCTCTGTCTCTCTCTCTGTCTCTCTCTCTCTCTGTCTCTCTCTCTCTCTCTCTCTCTGTCTCTCTCTCTCTCTCTCTGTCTCTCTCTCTCTCTGTCTCTCTCTCTCTCTGTCTCTCTCTCTCTCTCTCTCTGTCCATCCATCCAGTCAGTCATTCTTCAGGGAGGTTTATAACGGAGGGTAGATGGAGAAAGCAGAAGAGAACAGCTCCACCTCACACACTGTCGGTGTACCAAATGGCACCCTATTCCCTACATAGTGCACTACTTTAGACCAGGGCCTATAGGGCTCTATGTAGGGAATAGGATGCCATTTGGGACACTCCCACAGACAGACACGGTTCTCATTTTGGTTCATGTGTTCCACAACACAGGGGGGGTGTCAGACTCCCAGCCAACTTGGCTAGAACAAACACCAGGAGTCTCCAGAGACTAATAGTCCCAGAAATAATTACAAAATCACATCACTATGTTTTCTTTACAATGTCTGATTGTCAGATGTGTGTTTTAGAGTGGGGTGAAATAATCACCCTCTAACACTCCCTGAGACGCTTCTGCAATGCAGGGAGTCCTTTCTATAAGTCATGTTTAGAGACAAACACTAAGCGTGTGTGTGTGTGTGTGTGTGTGTGTGTGTGTGTGTGTGTGTGTGTGTGTGTGTGTGTGTGTGTGTGTGTGCGTGTGTGTGTGTGCGTGTGTGTGTGTGTGTCAGTGTGTGTGTGTGTGTGTGTGTGTGTGTGTGTGCGTGTGTGTGTGTGCGTGTGTGTGTGTGTGTGTGTGAGAGGTTGGGAGCTCCCCTTAGCAATGGCAAGAGTCCTAACTTTAAGGGAGTTTCCACACACTGATGTCCTCCTGTGTGATTAAAGCTTCCATCTGAAGATAACCAGCAATCAGAGGGATCCTAGGCCAGCTTCTGCCCAATGGAATGATACACACACACACACGTTCCCCCTCCACACACACTCCCACTATGCCCACAAGCCACTGTGAGGTCTGTCTGTGAGTCACTGGGCCGGACCTGTTCCTAGTTATCACAGCTTTTCTTGCCTGTCTTCATTCTGTTTTCTTAGGCAGGTCTCAGGGGTTTAGTGCTGCTACAGAGGCCCCTGGTCCAGCCCTGTGTTACTGTGTGGTGTGTCTGTATGTAGAAGGGTGGGTGGGTGGGTGGGTGGGTGGGTGGGTGGGTGGGTGGGTGGGTGTGTGTGTGTGTGTGTGTGTGTGTGTGTGTGTGGTGTGTGTGTGTGTGTGTGTGTGTGTGTATATACTATGTGTGTGTGAGGTCTCAGCAGTATCCTCTAGCTGCTGTTACAGAGAGAGGCCCCAGGCCCCCCAGGCTCTGTGTTACTGCCACTCCTACAGGGTTAGAGCTCATAAATCTATAGGAGAGAGATGGAGGGAGGAGAAGAGAGGGGGAGGGGATGAGGAGAGAGGGGGAGGGGATGAGGAGAGAGGGGGAGGGGATGATGAGAGAGATGGAGGGAGGAGAAGAGAGGGGGAGGGGATGAGGAGAGAGATGGCGGGGATGAGGAGAGAGGAAGGAAAGGACGGACAGGAGAAAGAGGAGGGGTGTTTTGGATGTGGATATGAGGGTCTGTGAGGGAGGGAGGGAGGGAGAAGAGGGGGGAGGGGGAAGGAGGGGGATAGAGGGGAGGGAGAAGAGGGAGAGGAGGGAGAAGAGGGAGGGATAGAGGGGGGAGGGAGGATAAGAGGGGGAGGAGAGGAGGGATAGAGGAGAGGAGGGATAGAGGAGAGGAGAGGAGGGATAGAGGTATAGAGGGATAGAGGAGATATGGACATGGGGTCTGTGTTTCGTCTGTGTGGTCTGGAGACAAGACTGATAACTAGCTCACCCCGGATTTCTCACACGCACACACACACACACACACACACACACACACACACACACACACACACACACACACACACACACACACACACACACACACACACACACACACACACACACACACACACGCACACACACACACACACACACACGACCACCTCCACACTGTTGTGATACTATAGAGCCAGGAGAGAGGGTGGGGGGGACTGAGAGAGAGAGAGAGACTGTATATAGACATAATATGACATTTGAAATGTGAGAGTCTCTCTATATATATAATATTTACTGTTCACTTTTTATTTCACTTTTCTTTATCCATTTGACTTGCTTTGACAATGTAAATATATGTTTCCCTGCCAATAAAGACCCTTGAATTGAACTGAAAGACAGAGAGAGAGGCAGACAGACAGGGAGGCAGACAGAGAGAGAGGCAGACAGACAGGGAGGCAGACAGAGAGAGAGGCAGACAGAGAGAGAGGCAGACAGAGAGAGAGAGAGGCAGACAGAGAGAGAGGCAGACAGACAGGGAGGCAGACAGAGAGAGAGGCAGACAGAGAGAGAGGCAGACAGACAGGGAGGCAGACAGAGAGAGAGGCAGACAGACAGGGAGGCAGACAGACAGGGAGGCAGACAGAGAGAGAGGCAGACAGACAGGGAGGCAGACAGAGAGAGAGGCAGACAGAGAGAGAGGCAGACAGAGAGAGAGGCAGACAGAGAGAGAGGCAGACAGACAGGGAGGCAGACAGAGAGAGAGGCAGACAGAGAGAGGCAGACAGACAGGGAGGCAGACAGAGAGAGAGGCAGACAGAGAGAGAGGCAGACAGAGAGAGAGGCAGACAGACAGACAGGGAGGGATTAAACGAGCGTAACAGAACACTCCCCAGAATATGGAAGTCAATAATCGGTAATGACAGATATAAAACAGGTTGTAAAGCAGGTATGCCAGTCATCAAGATGGCCGCCGTGCTCATAAGACTGGCAGAGTAGTGGTGCCACGGGGTAATGATGCCCTGGACTTGCGTGCTGTACGTGGCTCCACTCTCCTGGAACTGATAAGATCAACCCTTGTGTCACAGGGTTGAATTGAATAAAGTTTATTGAGGGTTGAGGTGGCACGCAATAGGGCTGCTCTCAGGACAGGAGGCAGAACAACCAATCAGAGAAGGCCTGTCTCTGGACAAGTCCAGGGACTCTGCTCTTAGGACAGGAGGCAGAACAACCAATCAGAGAAGGCCTGTCTCTGTAACCAGTCCAGGGACTCTTCTCTCAGGACAAGAGGCAGAACAACCAATCAGAGAAGGCCTGTCTCTGGACCTTGATGACGTTGTCTTTGTTTTCGTTCTCCAGCTCCTGTCACTATTGGACGAATGGAATTGACTAATTTCCAAAGTCTGAGGGACAAACCAGACCACAGACCTGAGGAACCTCTGGCTCTGACACACGTCATCCCTGTTCTCTACATCCTGTTCTCTACATCCTGTTCTCCACATCCTGTTATCCACATCCTGTCCTCCACATCCTGTTCTCCACATCCTGTTCTCCACATCCTGTTATCCACATCCTGTCCTCCACATCCTGTTCTCCACATCCTGTTCTCCACATCCTGTTCTCCACATCCTGTTATCCACATCCTGTCCTCCAAATCCTGTTCTCCACATCCTGTTCTCCACATCCTGTTCTCCAGACTACAGTATACCAGTATAGTGTGGTTCTGATACTGTTAGACTGTAGTCAATGACAGTGTGGTTCTGATACTGTTAGACTGTAGTCAATGACAGTGTGGTTCTGATACTGTTAGACTGTAGTCAATGTGGTTCTGATACTGTTAGACTGTAGTGAATGTGGTTCTGATACTGTTAGACTGTCGTTAGACTGGAAGTGACATCATGGTGATACTGTTAGACTGTTGTTAGACTGGAAGTGACATCGTGGTGGAAGGTTAAGGGTTCAATATGTCTGACTGTAGAAAGACCCTGACTCAAACCGTGTGAAACCACAGGAATGACACTCATGTCTGTCTGCCTGGCTCTCTATCTGTCTGATGTGGGTTTGTGGGTCTGTGTGTGTGAGAGGTGTGTGTGCCTTCTCGCAGTATGTGTGTGTGTGTGTGGTGTGTGTGTGTTCAGTAGGTGTTGGTCACGTCTCTGTCTCTAACTGTTATATGAGCTGTGGTCAGAATGACTAACAATAACCACCAGAGAGAGGAGGGAGAGAGAGAGAGAGAGAGAGAGGGGTGGAGAGAGAGAGAGAGAGAGAGAGGTGGAGAGAGAGAGAGAGAGAGAGAGAGAGGGGTGGAGAGAGAGAGAGAGAGAGAGAGAGAGAGAGAGAGGTGGAGAGAGAGAGAGAGAGAGAGAGAGAGGGGTGGAGAGAGAGAGAGAGAGAGAGAGAGAGGGGTGGAGAGAGAGAGAGAGAGAGAGAGAGAGAGGTGGAGAGAGAGAAGGAGGGAGAGAGAGAGAGAGAGAGAGGTGGAGAGAGAGGAGGGACAGAGAGAGAGAGAGAAGGAGGGAGAGAGAGAAGGAGGGAGAGAGAGAAGGAGGTAGATAAGAGAAGGAGAGGGTTGGAGAGAGAGGAGGGAGAGAGAGAAGGAGGGAGAGAAGAGAAGGAGAGGGGTGGAGAGAGAGGGAGAGAGAGGGGTGGAGAGAGGGGGGGTGGAGAGAGGGAGAGAGAGGGGTGGAGAGGGAGAGAGAGAGGGTGTAGAGAGAGAGGTGGAGAGGGAGAGAGAGGGGGTGGAGAGAGAGGGAGAGAGAGGGGTGGAGAGAGAGGGAGAGGGGGTGGAGAGAGAGGTGTGGAGAGGGAGAGAGAGAGGGGTTGGAGAGAGAGGGGTAGAGAGAGAGAGAGGTGGAGAGGGAGAGAGAGAGAGAGGGGTGGAGAGAGAGAGAGAGAGAGAGAGAGAGAGGGGTGGAGAGAGAGAGAGGGGTGGAGAGGGAGAGAGATATGGAGAGAGATAGAGAGGGGTGGAGAGAGAGAGAGAGGAGGAAGAGTATGGAAAGAGAGAAAGAGTAAGCAGGGTGGGACTGATATGAGCCAGGTCTTATCATGTAGATGTACAGACAGTATAATCTCCAGAGAACGGAGGAAGACTCAACTGTGAACTCTCACACACTCAACTATCTGGTCCCAGACTAGACCTGTAGCAATAAGGCCACGGTTCATCACCGGGCCAGACTAGACCTGTAGCAATAAGGCCACGGTTCATCACCGGGCTGAGTCCAGCTATTTACCGCCAATACGACACACAAAGGGAAGTGAATGAACCGTGCCATACAGGAGCTACAACCACAAAACACCATTTAAGGTGAACAATGAAGTGTGAGTGTTTGTGGTGGTCGACTGCTCCTGTTGGTTTAGATAGGCGTTTCAACACTCCCAGCCTGCATCGCAAATGGCACCCTATTCCCTACATAGTGCACTACTGTTGACCAGCGTCTTATGGGCCCTGGTTAAAAGAAGTGCACTATATGGTGAATAGGGTTCCATTTGGGATGCAAGACAGAACCTCAGTCACCTTTAGCTGGAAGTGATGGAGCGGTGAGTGTGTTGATTAGAATGACTGACTGACTGACCAGAGAGGAGAGGATGGGGGAGAGAGAGAGAGAGAGGAAGAGAGGAGAGAGAGGAGAGGGTGAGGGAGAGAGAGAGGAAGAGAGGAGAGGATGGGGGAGAGAGAGAGAGGAAGAGAGGAGAGGATAAGGGAGAGAGAGGGGAAGAGAGAGGTGAAGAGAGGAGAGAATGGGGGAGAGAGAGGGGAAGAGAGAGGAGAGGATGAGGGAGATAGAGGAACGAGAGGGATGGAGAGAGAGAGAGGATGGGGAGAGAATGGGGGAGAGAATGTGGGAGAGGGATAGAGAGAGAGAGATAGTGAGAGAGAATGGGGAAGAAAGAGAGGAAGAGATGGATAGAGAGAGGATAGAATGGGGGAGAGAATGGGAGAGATAGATGGAAGAGAGGGATAGAGAGAGGGGGGGATGGGTGAGATAGAGGGGAGAGAGGGATAGAGAAAGAGGGGATGGGAGAGATAGAGAGGAGAGAGGGATAGAGAGAGAGGGGATGGGAGAGATAGAGAGGAGAGAGGGATAGATAGAGGGGGATGGGAGAGATAGGGAGGATGGTTATAATTGAGCCACATAAAACAGTGATCTGCTCACCACCGAGTCATCAGAACATCACCCACACTGTCTGCGTGACCTCACCTCCCTGCTGTCTTTCATGTCCATGCTGATTGAAAGAAAGACAGAAGTAAATATAGATCAGAAGGAAAGAGGGAGGAACCAGCCTGTGGACCTGACTGAGATGATGTCACTTCCTATAGGAAGTCATGCTGGGTGTAAATATCCCTTCTGTGTCTCCAGGCCATACTCCCCTGGAAACTGTGGGTTTGTGACCTCCATACGGCTCTCATCAAGGCTCTAAATCAGGGGAGATCCATAAGCTAACTACCACCTGGTTTTCATGGGAAATTAAACGCGGCTTCTGCTTTCGGACGTCAGCAAGGCGACACTCCACCTTAACTCCTCCTCCACATTTACTGGATTGGTTGAACAGTGCCGAAGAGAACCTCCCACAACAGAAAGAACCAGCGTGTCACACCTGCTAGGTTAGGTTAGCAAACTACACACACTCTCAACTGGGTCTGCTGTTTAACCATCTAACATCACCATAGGGAATCCTGTCTAGAGAGTCCTGTCTAGAAAGTCCTGTCTAGAGAGTCCTGTCTAGAGTCCCTGTCTAGGGAATCCTGTCTAAAGAGCCCTGTCTAGAGTCCCTGTCTAGGGAGTCCTGTCTAGAGAGTCCTGTCTAGAGTCCTGTCTAGAGTCCTGTCTAGAGAGTCATGTCTAGAAAGTCCTGTCTAGAGAGTCCTGTCTAGAGTCCCTGTCTAGGGAGTCCTGTCTAGAAAGTCCTGTCTAGAGAGTTCTGTCTAGAGTCCCTGTCTAGGGAGTCCTGTCTAGAGAGTCCTGTCTAGAGAGTCCTGTCTAGAGTCCCTTTCTAGGGAGTCCTGTCTAGAGAGTCCTGTCTAGAAAGTCCTGTCTAGAGAGACCTGTCTAGAGTCCCTGTCTAGGGAATCCTGTCTAAAGAGTCCTGTCTAGAGTCCCTGTCTAGGGAGTCCTCTCTAGAAAGTCCTGTCTAGAGAGTCCTGTCTAGAGTCCCTGTCTAGGGAGTCCTGTCTATAGAGTCCTGTCTAGAGAGTCCTGTCTAGAGTCCCTTTCTAGGGAGTCCTGTCTAGAGAGTCCTGTCTAGAGTCCTGTCTAGAGTCCTGTCTAGAGAGTCATGTCTAGAAAGTCCTGTCTAGAGAGTCCTGTCTAGAGTCCCTGTCTAGGGAGTCCTGTCTAGAAAGTCCTGTCTAGAGAGTCCTGTCTAGAGTCCCTGTCTAGGGAGTCCTGTCTAGAGAGTCCTGTCTAGAGTCCCTGTCTAGGGAGTCCTGTCTAGAGAGTCCTGTCTAGAGTCCTGTCTAGGGAGTCCTGTCTAGGGAGTCCTGTCTAGGGAGTCCTGTCTAGAGTGTCCTGTCTAGAGTCCCTGTCTAGGGAATCCTGTCTAAAGAGTCCGGTCTAGAGAATGCTGTCTAGAGAGTCCTGTCTAGCGAGTCCTGTCTAGAGAATGCTGTCTAGAGAGTCCTGTCTAGCGAGTCCTGTCTAGAGAATCCTGTCTAGAGAGTCCTGTCTAGCGAGTCCTGTCTATAGAATCCTGTCTAGAGAGTCCTGTCTAGAGAGTCCCTGTCTAGAGAGTCTTGTCTAGCGAGTCCTGTCTAGAGAGACACTTAAGAGTCCTTATGAGGTTTAAAAAGCCCAGATAAAGCCAGATAAATTGGATCTGTATTTCAACATCAACAGCCCGCTCCCAGAATAGATATCATTGCTGAAACATACTTTCCCTGTTGTTACGGTGAGTGGTGAGCATTCGTGTGGCTTGAATGTCTCAATAATACTGTTGTTGCTCAAGTGTCTCAATAATAGTGTTGTTTTTCCTCCCCTAACTCTAACCTTTCAACGGGGGACAACGGAAATAAAAACACGACTAGGTTTCCTGTTCCCCAAAACCATCAGAGAACTGTCATCATAGAGAGGAACAACAACAAACTATCTCTAACAACCAAAGCAAAAGGTAGCAGCAAAGAAATGGCATCAAAGGTCATTTAAATTCATATTCCCAGATCTCAAGATCTAGGCTGTATCCCAAAAGGCCACCCTAGTCCCTACTTAGTGCACTACTTTTCACAGGAGTTCTGTGTACTGTTATAATCTCCACCCGGCACAGCCACAAGAGGACTGGCCTCCCCTCAGAGCCTGGTTCCTCTCTTTAGGTTTCTTCCTAGGTTCCTGCCTTTCTAGGGAGTTTTTCCTAGCCACCGTGCTTCTACACCTGCATTGCTTGCTGTTTGGGGTTTTAGGCTGGGTTTCTGTACAGCACTTTGAGACATCAGCTGATGTAAGAAGGACTTTATAAATACATTTGATTGATTGATTGATTGATTGATATGGGCCGTGATGAAATGTAGTGTTCCATAAAGGGAATAGGGTTCCATAAAGGGAATAGGGTTCTATAAAGGGAATAGGGTTCTATAAAGGGAATAGGGTTCTATAAAGGGAATAGGGTTCCATAAAGGGAATAGGGTTCCATAAAGGGAATAGGGTTCTATAAAGGGAATAGGGTTCTATAAAGGGAATAGGGTTCTATAAAGGGAATAGGGTTCTATTAAGGGAATAGGGTTCTATAAAGGGAATAGGGTTCTATAAAGGGAATAGGGTTCTATAAAGGGAATAGGGTTCTATAAAGGGAATAGGGTTCTATAAAGGGAATAGGGTTCTATAAAGGGAATAGGGTTCTATAAAGGGAATAGGGTTCTATAAAGGGAATAGGGTTCTATAAAGGGAATAGGGTTCTATAAAGGGAATAGGGTTCTATAAAGGGAATAGGGTTCTATAAAGGGAATAGGGTTCTATAAAGGGAATAGGGTTCTATAAAGGGAATAGGGTTCCATAAAGGGAATAGGGTTCCATAAAGGGAATAGGGTTCTATAAAGGGAATAGGGTTCCATAAAGGGAATAGGGTTCCATAAAGGGAATAGGGTTCTATAAAGGGAATAGGGTTCCATAAAGGGAATAGGGTTCCAAAAAGGGAATAGGGTTCCATAAAGGGAATAGGGTTCTATAAAGGGAATAGGGTTCTTTAAAGGGAATAGGGTTCTATAAAGGGAATAGGGTTCTATAAAGGGAATAGGGTTCTATAAAGGGAATAGGGTTCTATAAAGGGAATAGGGTTCTATAAAGGGAATAGGGTTCTATAAAGGGAATAGGGTTCTATAAAGGGAATAGGGTTCTATAAAGGGAATAGGGTTCTATAAAGGGAATAGGGTTCTATAAAGGGAATAGGGTTCTATAAAGGGAATAGGGTTCTATAAAGGGAATAGGGTTCTATAAAGGGAATAGGGTTCTATAAAGGGAATAGGGTTCTATAAAGGGAATAGGGTTCTATAAAGGGAATAGGGTTCTATAAAGGGAATAGGGTTCTATAAAGGGAATAGGGTTCCATAAAGGGAATAGGGTTCTATAAAGGGAATAGGGTTCCATAAAGGGAATAGGGTTCTATAAAGGGAATAGGATTCTATAAAGGGAATAGGGTTCCATAAAGGGAATAGGGTTCCAAAAAGGGAATAGGGTTCTATAAAGGGAATAGGGTTCTATAAAGGGAATAGGGTTCTATAAAGGGAATAGGGTTCTATAAAGGGAATAGGGTTCTATAAAGGGAATAGGGTTCTATAAAGGGAATAGGGTTCCATAAAGGGAATAGGGTTCTATAAAGGGAATAGGGTTCTATAAAGGGAATAGGGTTCCATAAAGGGAATAGGGTTCTATAAAGGGAATAGGGTTCTATAAAGGGAATAGGGTTCTATAAAGGGAATAGGGTTCTATAAAGGGAATAGGGTTCTATAAAGGGAATAGGGTTCTATAAAGGGAATAGGGTTCTATAAAGGGAATAGGGTTCCATAAAGGGAATAGGGTTCCATAAAGGGAATAGGGTTCTATAAAGGGAATAGGGTTCTATAAAGGGAATAGGGTTCTATAAAGGGAATAGGGTTCTATAAAGGGAATAGGGTTCTATAAAGGGAATAGGGTTCTATAAAGGGAATAGGGTTCTATAAAGGGAATAGGGTTCCATGTGGAATGCAGGACGACAGGACAGAAAGCTGTAGGAGGGATTCTAGAATGGTCTAAGTAGTGGGTACATGACCATGATTCAGAGTCTCTAGCTTCTCTTCATATTGGCCATAATGATATCCCCATCCCATTAGGACAGTCACCATTAGGACAGTAACTAACTAAGCAGTAACTGTGTAGTAACTAAGCAGTAACTGTGTAGTAACTAAGCAGTAACTGTGTAGTAACTAAGCAGTAACTGTGTAGTAACTAAGCAGTAATGTTGTGGTAGCTAAGCAGTAACTGTGTAGTAACCAAGCAGTAACTGTGTAGTAACTAAGCAGCAACTGTGTGGTAAGTAAGTAGTAACTGTGTAGTAACTAAGGAGTAACTGTGTAGTAACTAAGCAGTAACTTTGTAGTAACTAAGCAGTAGTAACTAAGCAGTAAATGTGTAGTAACTAAGCAGTAACTTTGTAGTAACTAAGCAGTAGTAACTAAGCAGTAACGGTGTAGTAACAGTGTAGTAACTAAGCAGTAACTGTGTAGTAATTAAGCAGTAACTGTGTGGTAACAAAGCAGTACATGTGTAGTAACTAAGCAGTAACTGTGTAGTAACTAAGCAGTAACTGTGTAGTAACTAAGCAGTAACTGTGTAGTAACTAAGCAGTAACTGTATGGTAACTAAGCAGTAACTGTGTGGTAACTAAGCAGTAAATAAGCAGTAACTGTGTGGTAACTAAGCAGTAACTGTGTAGTAACTAAGCAGTAACTGTGTGGTAACTAAGCAGTAAATAAGCAGTAACTGTTTAGTAACTAAGCAGTAACTGTATGATAAGTAAGCAGTAACTGTGTGGTAACTAAGCAGTAACTGTGTAGTAACTAAGCAGTAACTGTGTGGTAACTAAGCAGTAAATAAGCAGTAAATGTGTAGTAACTAAGCAGTAACTGTATGATAAGTAAGCAGTAACTGTGTGGTAACTAAGCAGTAACTAAGCAGTAACTGTGTGGTAACTAAGTAGTAACTAAGCAGTAACTGTGTGGTAACTAAGCAGTACATAAGCAGTAACTGTGTAGTAACTAAGCAGTAACTGTGTAGTAACTAAGCAGTAACTGTGTAGTAACTAAGCAGTAACTGTATGTGAGTAACACTAATATAACATGGTTGACCACACCTTAGTAACGGACAGGTTTTGTGGTCAGGTCTAAGAAAAAGACAGGGTTCAACGTCATGAACGGTTCAAGAAGGCCTTCTCACCACAAACATTTTTAGATTTAGAGGATTGTTGCACCAATCTGACAAATCATTGTTAATAAATCAGTAACAAATCCCCAAAGAGATATTGGGAGAACTGGTAAGGCAGGAAATGAAGGATCGCGAATATAAAGGCATCTCTCTCTCTCTCTTGACGCGTTGTGAGAGTGTGGCTGGCGGGGACATTGACAGGTCAGCAGGACTCTTCCAGGGCGTTGACCACCTGCTCCAGTATGTCGGGGCAGTGGTCAGCGATCTGCTGCAGGACACAGTTAGCATGCTCCTGGAGTTCTGCACTCTCCCTCTCACACACCGCCAGCTCCGACTCCAACTGATGGGGTGAGAAAGAGGAGGGAGAGGGAGGGAGAGGGGAGGGGAGAGAGAGGGGGGGAGGGAGGGAGAGGGGGAGGGAGAGGGGAAGGGGAGAGGAGAGAGAGGAGAGAGAGGGGGAGGGGAGAGAGGGGGGGAGGAGAGAGAGGGGGAGGGGCGAGATAGGGGGAGAGGGAGGGAAAAAGAGATTAGAGAGAGAGGGGGAGAAGAGAGAGAGGAGGGGGAAAAATAGAGAGAGGGGGGAGAGGAGAGAGGGGACGGGAGAGAGGAGAGAGAGGGGGAGAGGGAGGGAAAGAGAGATATGAGAGAGAGGGGGGAGAGGGAGGGAGAGGGGGAGGGGAGAGAAAGGGGGAGAGGGAGGGAAAGAGAGATTAGAGAGAGAGGGGGAGAGAGAGAGAGGGGGAGAAGAGAGAGAGGGGGGAGAAGAGAGAGAGGGGGAAAACGAGAGAGAGGGGGAGAGAAGGGAGAGAGGAGAGAGAGGGGGGCAGGAGAGAGGAGAGAGAGGGGGTAGAGGGAGGGAAAGAGAGATAAGAGAGAGAGGGGAGAAGAGAGAGAGGGGGAAAGGAGAGAGAGGGGGAAGAGTAGAGAGAGGGGGGAGAAGAGTGAGAGGGGGGAGAAGAGAGAGAGGGGGGAGAAGAGAGAGAGGGGGAGAGGAGAGAGAGGGGGAGAGGAGAGAGAGGGGGAGAAATGTTAAAAACATATATTTTCTAACGTCACATCATAGGTCAGGTACATCATAGGTCAGGTACATCATAGGTCAGGTACATCATAGGTCAGGTACATCATAGGACAGGTACATCATAGGTCAGGTACATCATAGGTCAGGTACATCATAGGTCAGGTACATCATAGGTCAGGTACATCATAGGTCAGGTACATCATAGGTCAGGTACATCATAGGTCAGGTACATCATAGGTCAGGTACATCATAGGACAGGTACATCATA
>NW_027257994.1:17500-32500 GCF_045791955.1 Oncorhynchus clarkii lewisi | reverse complement strand
GATAGAGAGATAGAGAGAGAGATAGAGAGAGATTGAAGGAGAGATAGAGAGAGAGAGAGATAGAAGGAGAGAGAGAGAGAGAGAGAGAGAGAGAGAGAGAGAGAGAGAGAGAGAGAGAGAGAGAGAGAGAGAATGAGAGATATAAGGAGAGATAGAGAGATAGAGAGAGAGATATGGAGAGATAGATAGATAGATCTGGAGAGATAGAGAGATAGAGAGAGAATGACAGATAGAGAGAGAGAATGAGAGAGAGAGATTGAAGGATAGATATGGAGAGATAGAGAGAGAGAAGGAGCGATAGAGAGAGATAGAGGACCCACGCCAAGAGGACTTACATCCAGACCACAACACCATCAGCCACATACACACCCCCACCCCAACCAATCAACACCCCCCCACATCAACCATGCCCACACCCCATTTAGGCCCGCTCAGATCAGACCTATGCCCCTCCTGCCCACCCCATGCACCCCACCCCCGCAAAGAGGGCCTCAACATGGAAGCCACACATACGCCCAGGTAGTGAGCGGGCAAACAGGTCCAACCCCCCCTCTTACACTCGCCCAAGCCAATGGCATGTACCAGATGCTCAGCAGGCTCTGCTCACACTTACTGGCCTGAGGCCATACCACGACCAACAACATTGGACACTTTATGGAACAAAAAGCCTGGAATATCCAAGCCTCATCCTGGAATATCCAAGCCTCATCCTGGAATATCCAAGCCTCATCCTGGAATATCCAAGGCCTGAGGTCATCTGCCTTTGGTCTAAAGAGCAGGAACCCGGACTTCACCAAAGAAATCGGTAATACAGACATTGTCATCCTGCAAGAAACCTGGTATAGAGGACCCACTGGTTGCCCTCTAGGTTACAGAGAGCTGGTAGTCCCATCCACCAAACTACCAGGTGTGAAACAGGGAAGGGACTCAGGGGATATGCTAATTTGGTATAGAGCAGACCTAACTCACTCCATTAAATTAATCAAACAGGAACATTTTACATTTGGCTAGAAATTCAAAAAGGAAATTATCCTAACAGAGACAAATGTCCTCCTGTGTGCTACCTATATCCCCTCACTAGAATCCCCATACTTTAATGAAGACAGCTTCTCCATCCTGGAGGGGGAAATCAATCATTTCCAGGCCCAGGGACATGTACTAGTCTGTGGCGACCTAAATGTCAGAACCGGACAAGAACCTGACACCCTCAGCACACAGGGGGACAAACACCTGCCTGGAGGTGACAGCATTCCCTCCCACATATGCCCCCCTAGGCACAACTATGACAACATAACCAACAAAAACGGGTCACAACTCCTGCAGCTCTGTCGCACGCTGGGTATGTACATAGTCAACGGTAGGCTTCGAGGGGACTCCTATGGTAGGTACACCTATAGCTCATCTCTTGGCAGTAGTACTGTAGACTACTTTAACACTGACCTCAACCCAGAGTCTCTCAGAGCGTTCACAGTCAGCCCACTGACACCCCTATCAGACCACAGCAAAATCACAGTCTACTTAAACAGAGCAATACTCAATCATGAGGCATCAAAGCCAAAGGAACTGAGTAACATTAAGAAATGCTATAGATGGAAGGAATGCAGTTTGGAAACCTACCAAAAAACAATTAGGCAACAACAAATTCAATCCCTTTTAGACAATTTCCTGGGTAAAACGTTCCACTGTAATAGTGAAGGTGTAAACTTGGCAGTAGAAAATCTTAACAGTATATTTGACCTCTCAGCTTCCCTATCAAATCTAAAAATCTCAAATAGAAAACCGAAGAAAATGAACAACAATGACAAATGGTTTGATGAAGAATGTCTACGCCTTCACTATGGTAAATCACTAAAACAATACAGAAATACACTACGGAAAAAGAAGGAACAGCACGTCAGAAATCAGCTCAATGCAATTGAAGAATCCATAGACTCTAACCACTTCTGGGAAAATTGGAAAACACTAAACAAACAACAACACGAAGAATTATCTATCCAAAATGGAGATGTATGGGTAAACCACTTCTCCAATCTTTTTGGCTCTATAACAAAGAATAAAGAGCAAAAACATATACATGATCAAATACAAATCTTATAGAATCAACTATTAAAGACTACCAGAACCCACTGGATTCTCCAATTACATTGAATGAGTTACAGGACAAAATAAAAACCCTCCAACCCAAAAAGGCCTGTGGTGTTGATGATATCCTTAATGAAATGATCAAATATACAGACAACAAATTCCAATTGGCTATACTAAAACTCTTTAACATCATCCTTAGCTCTGGCATCTTCCCCAATATTTGGAACCAAGGACTGATCACCCCAATCCACAAAAGTGGAGACAAATTTGACCCCAATAACTACCGTGGAATATGCGTCAACAGTAACCTTGGGAAAATGCTCTGCATTATCATTAACAGCAGACTCGTACATTTCCTCAATGAAAACAATGTACTGAGCAAATGTCAAATTGGCTTTTTACCAAATTACCGTACAGCAGACCATGTATTCACCCTGCACACCCTAATTGACAACCAAACAAACCAAAACAAAGGCAAAGTCTTCTCATGTTTTGTTGATTTCAAAAAAGCCTTCGACTCAATTTGGCATGAGGGTCTGCTATACAAACTGATGGAAAGTGGTGTTGGGGGTAAAACATACGACATTATAAAATCCATGTACACAAACAACAAGTGTGCAGTTAAAATAGGGGAAGAGTCCCCTAAGCAAGCTGGTCCTGGGGCTCTGTTCACAAACAGACCCCACAGAGCCCCAGGACAGCAACACAATTAGACCCAACCAAATCATGAGAAAACAAAAAGATAATTACTTGACACATTGTAAAGAATTAACAAAAAAACAGAGCAAACTAGAATGCTATTTGGCCCTAAACAGAGAGTACACAGTGGCAGAATACCTGACCACTGTGACTGACCCAAACTTAAGGAAAGCTGTGACTATGTACAGACTCAGTGAGCATAGCCTTGCTATTGAGAAAGGCCGCCGTAGGCAGACATGGCTCTAAAGAGAAGACAGGCTATGTGCTCACTGCCCACAAAATGAGGTGGAATCTGAGCTGCACTTCATAACCTCCTGCCAAATGTATGACCATATTAGAGACACATATTTCCCTCAGATTACACAGATTCACAAAGAATTCGAAAACAAACCCAATTTTGATAAATTCCCATATCTACTGGGTTACAACAATGTATATATACATAATATGACATTTGTAGATTGAAGGAGAGATAGAGAGAGAAATAAGGAGGGGAGAGAAAGAGAGAGGAGAGATAGAGAGAGAGATAAGGAAAGAGAGACAGAGGAGAGATAGAGAGAGGGAGAAGGAGAGGAGAGAAAGAGAGAGGAGAGAGAGAGAGAAGGAAAGAGAGAGAGAAGAGATAGAAAGAAGGAAAGAGAGAGAGAGGAGATATATAGAGAGAGAAGGAAAGAGAGAGAAAGGAGAGATAGAGAGAGAGAAGGAGAGGAGAGAAAGAGAGGAGAGATAGAGAGAGAGAGGAGATAGAGAGAGAAGGAAATAGAGAGAGGAGAGAGAGAGAGAGAAGGGAGAGGAGAGAAAGAGAGGAGAGATAGAGAGAGAGAAGGAAACAGAGAGAGAGGAGATAGAGAGAGAGAAGGAGAGGAGAGAAAGAGAGAGGAGAGATAGAGAGAGAGAGAAGGAAAGAGAGAGAGGAGAGATATATATAATATATATATTTATATATTCACTTTATATATTATCTACCTCACTTGCTTTGGCAATGTTAACACATGTTTCCCATGCCAATAAAGCCCTTGAATTTAATTTCATTGAGAGGAGATATAGAGAGAGAGAAGGAAAGAGAGAGAGGAGAGAGAGAGAGAGAGAGAGAGAGAGAAGGAGAGGGGAGAAAGAGAGGAGAGATAGAGAGAGAAGGAAAGAGAGAGAGCGGAGAAGGAGAGGAGAGAAAGAGAGGAGCGATAGAGAGAGAAGGAAAGAGAGAGAGAGGAGAGAGAGAGGGAGAGAAGGAGAGGAGAGAAAGAGAGGAGAGATAGAGAGAGAGAAGGAAAGAGAGAGAGGGGAGATAGAGAGAAGGAAAGAGAGAGAGAGGAGATATATAGAGAGAGAAGGAAAGAGAGAGAGAGAATGAGAGGAGAGAAAGAGAGGAGAGATAGAGAGAGAGAGAAGTAAAGAAAGAGAGAGGAGAGATAGAGAGAGAGAAGGAGAGGAGAGAAAGAGAGAGGAGAGATAGAGAGAGAGAGAAGGAAAGAGAGAGAGGAGAGATAGAGATAGAGCGAGAGAGAGAGAGAGAGAGAGAGAGGAGAGAACGAGGTAAAGAGCAAGCTACTACACACTAAGTTCAAAGGTCCCTGCCTGCTTCCATCCATGGTCCACTGCAAAGGTCATTCAGGGGGAGTGTGTGGCGGATATGCCCACTGAAAGAGGCCAGTTTTCAGCCTGGTTCCCCTCCCTGCCTGCTTCCATCCATGGTCCACTGCAAATGGCCCTGATCATCTACCCACCGGTAGGTCTCTGGGCCCTGTGGGTCTCTAACTAGGGGGAGGGGGGTGACCAGGTACTGGCTGATCTAGCAACTCATTTATGGACCTGCTATCTACATCACCTGGGAACCCTGTTATAACAAGACAATCACTAAGGTTTGGTGGGGGGGAGGACTCAGAAAGACTCAAAGAGAGAGCGAGGAGAAACCAGAGTGTTGGTGTAACCAGCGAGGTGAAAGAGGAGAGGTAGAGAGAGAGAGGTAGAGAGAGGGAGGTAGAGAGAGGTAGAGAGAGAGAGGTAGAGAGAGAGGTAGAGAGAGAGAGGTAGAGAGAGAGGTAGAGAGAGCGGTAGAGAGAGAGAGGTAGAGAGAGAGGTAGAGAGAGCGGTAGAGAGAGAGAGGTAGAGAGAGGTAGTGAGAGGTAGAGAGAGAGGTAGAGCGAGGTAGAGAGAGAGGTAGAGAGAGAGAGGAAGAGACAGGTAAAGAGGGAGGTAGAGAGAGAGGTAAAGAAAGAGAGAGGTGGAGAGAGAGGTAGAGAGACGTAAAGAGAGAGAGAGAGGTGGAGAGAGGTAGAGAGAGAGGTAGAGAGAGAGGTAGAGAGAGAGGTAGAGAGAGAGGTAGAGAGAGAGAGGTAGAGAGAGGTAGAGAGAGGTAAAGAGAGAGAGAGGTAGAGAGAGAGGTAGAGAGAGAGGTAGAGAGAGAGGTAGAGAGAGGTAGAGAGAGAGGTAGAGAGAGAGGTAGAGAGAGGTAGAGAGAGAGGTAGAGAGAGAGGTATAGAGAGAGCATTATAGACAGAGGTAAAGAGAGGTAGAGAGCGCATTAGAGAGAGAGGTAGAGAGAGAGGTAGAGAGAAAGAGGTAGAAAGAGAGGTAGAGAGAGAGAGGTAGAGAGAGGTAAAGAGAGAGAGAGGTGGAGAGAGAGGTAGAGAGACGTAAAGAGAGAGAGAGAGGTGGAGAGAGGTAGAGAGAGAGGTAGAGAGAGAGGTAGAGAGAGAGGTAGAGAGAGAGGTAGAGAGAGAGAGGTAGAGAGAGAGGTAGAGAGAGGTAGAGAGAGAGGTAGAGAGAGAGGTAGAGAGAGGTAGAGAGAGAGGTAGAGAGAGCGGTAGAGAGAGAGAGGTAGAGAGAGAGGTAGAGAGAGAGGTAGAGAGTGTATTGAGTCATGTGTTGGAGGTAATGAAGCTTGACCAGCAGGCTGATATATGAGCCTGTTTCCCCTCTCTCCTCTCGGGTGAGGGCTAGGGAGGCGCTGGGCTGGGGTTGGAGGGGTGAGGGCTAGGGAGGCGCTGGGCTGGGGTTGGAGGGGTGAGGCTTGGTTTGGCAGAGCACGCTCCTTTCTCCAAGCCCCATTAGGATCACACAGCGGGGAACCACCGCTTCGGCAGGCACAGAGAGCTTCACACACACACAGTCACACACACACACAGGACACACACACACACAGTCACACACACACACAGGACACACACACATACAGGACACACACACATACAGGACACACACACACTGGTCTAACTGTAGGTGTGAGGCCCTGCACCCCACACTGGTCTAACTGTAGGTGTGAGGCCCTGCACCCCACACTGGTCTAACTGTAGGTGTGAGGCCCTGCACCCCACACTGGTCTAACTGTAGGTGTGAGGCCCTGAACCCCACACTGGTCTAACTGTAGGTGTGAGGCCCTGCACCACACACTGGTCTAACTGTAGGTGTGAGGCCCTAAACCCCACACTGGTCTAACTGTAGGTGTGAGGCCCTGCACCCCACACTGGTCTAACTGTAGGTGTGAGGCCCTGCACCCCACACTGGTCTAACTGTAGGTGTGAGGCCCTGAACCCCACACTGGTCTAACTGTAGGTGTGAGGCCCTGCACCACACACTGGTCTAACTGTAGGTGTGAGGCCCTAAACCCCACACTGGTCTAACTGTAGGTGTGATGCCCTGCACCCCACACTGGTCTAACTGTAGGTGTGAGGCCCTGCACCCCACACTGGTCTAACTGTAGGTGTGAGGCCCTGCACCCCACACTGGTCTAACTGTAGGTGTGAGGCCCTGAACCCCACACTGGTCTAACTGTAGGTGTGAGGCCCTGCACCACACACTGGTCTAACTGTAGGTGTGAGGCCCTGCACCCCACACTGGTCTAACTGTAGTTGTGAGGCCCTGCACCCCACACTGGTCTAACTGTAGGTGTGAGGCCCTGCACCCCACACTGGTCTAACTGTAGGTGTGGGAAACATAGCAATGATATTGACATTGGCCTGAGTATATAGACAGACAACACCTGGGCTTGAATGTACTGTCTACTGCCCTCACCATAAACCCACATCAGTCTCCACAGACAGTCCTCACACTGACCTGGCTGACACAGACAGACAGTCCTCACACTGACCTGGATGACACAGACAGTCCTCACACTGACCTGGATGACACAGACAGACAGTCCTCACACTGACCTGGATGACACAGACAGACAGTCCTCACACTGACCTGGATGACACAGACAGACAGTCCTCACACTGACCTGGCTGACAGACAGACAGTCCTCACACTGACCTGGCTGACACAGGCAGACAGTCCTCACACAGACAGACAGTCCTCACACTGACCTGGCAGACACAGACAGTCCTCACACTGACCTGGCTAACACAGACAGACAGTCCTCACACTGACCTGGCTGACAGACAGACAGTCCTCACACTGACCTGGCTGACACAGGCAGACAGTCCTCACACTGACCTGGATGACACAGACAGACAGTCCTCACACTGACCTGGATGACACAGACAGACAGTCCTCACACTGACCTGGCTGACAGACAGACAGTCCTCACACTGACCTGGCTGACACAGGCAGACAGTCCTCACACAGACAGACAGTCCTCACACTGACCTGGATGACACAGACAGACAGTCCTCACACTGACCTGGCTGACAGACAGACAGTCCTCACACTGACCTGGCTGACACAGGCAGACAGTCCTCACACAGACAGACAGTCCTCACACTGACCTGGCAGACACAGACAGTCCTCACACTGACCTGGCTGACACAGACAGACAGTCCTCACACTGACCTGGCAGACACAGACAGTCCTCACACTGACCTGGCTAACACAGACAGACAGTCCTCACACTGACCTGGCAGACACAGACAATGTGTTGAGGTCTGTTCAAGTCAAATCAAATCAAATTGTTTAGGTCACATTCACACAGAGCACCAGACAGTCATCTGGACAAACCTATTGATTCAAGGGTTTCTCTTTATGTTGACTATTTTATACATTGTAGAATAATAGTGACGACATCACAACTATGAAATAACACATATGGAATTATGTCGTAACTAAAAAAGTGTTAAACAATTCAAAATATATTTTATATTCTTCAACGTAGCCACCTTATGCCTTGATGACAGCTGTTTACACTCCTGGGTCCCCTGGTGTTGAAGGCTGAGCTGTAGTCAATGAACAGCATTCTCACATAGGTGTTCCTGTGGTCCAGATGGGATGGACAGTGTGAGGTGATGTGATGCTTGACTCGTCTCTCAAAGCACTTCATGATGACAGGAGTGAGTTCTAGACCAGAGCCCTATTCCCTATATAGTACACTACTTTAGACCAGAGCCCTATTCCCTATACAGTACACTACTTTAGACCAGAGCCCTATTCCCTATATAGTGCACTACTTTAGACCAGAGCCCTATTCCCTATATAGTGCACTACTTTAGACCAGAGCCCTATTCCCTATATAGTGCACTACTTTAGACCAGAGCCCTATTCCCTATATAGTGCACTACTTTAGACCAGAGCCCTATTCCCTATATAGTGCACTACTTTAGACCAGAGCCCTATTCCCTATATAGTGCACTACTTTAGACCAGAGCCCTATTCCCTATATAGTACACTACTTTAGATCAGGGCCCTATTCCCTATATAGTGCACTACTTTAGATCAGGGCCCTATTCCCTATATAGTGCACTACTGGGGGTAGTGGGGTGGGGTGCCATTTGAGAGGCAGCCACAGACAGCACCTCCATACCAGACGTCATATAGCTGTTAGTGTTTTAACTTTACGGTAGTATATTTAGCAAAGATCCCCAGAAAAAACAAGGCCGTAAAGATAAGATTTTAGAGCCGAGGAGAGAGAGATAACCTAGCCCACTATCTGTCTCTATGTCTTCTGCTAAGACCTCTTCTTTCATAGCCTTGACCCACAAATGGAGAGGTAGAGGAGGGAGGGAGGGGTAGAAGGAGAAGGGTGGAGAGGGAGGGAGAGGGAGGGAGGGGTAGAAGGAGAAGGGTGGAGAGGGAGGGGTGAGTAGAAGGAGAAGGGTGGAGAGGGAGAGAGAGGGAGAGGGAGGGGTGAGTAGAAGGAGAAGAGTGGAGAAGGAGGGAGAGGGAGGGAGGGGTGAGTAGAATGAGAAGGGTGGAGAGGGAGGGAGAGGGAGGGGTGAGTAGAAGGAGAAGGGTGGAGAGGGAGGGAGAGGGAGGGAGGGGTGAGTAGAAGGAGAAGGGTGGAGAGGGAGGGAGAGGGAGGTGTGAGTAGAAGGAGAAGGGTGGAGAGGGAGGGAGGGGTGAGTAGAAGGAGAAGGGTGGAGAGGGAGGGGTGAGTAGAAGGAGAAGGGTGGAGAGGGAGAGAGAGGGAGAGGGAGGGGTGAGTAGAAGGAGAAGAGTGGAGAAGGAGGGAGAGGGAGGGAGGGGTGAGTAGAATGAGAAGGGTGGAGAGGGAGGGAGAGGGAGGGGTGAGTAGAAGGAGAAGGGTGGAGAGGGAGGGAGGGGTGAGTAGAAGGAGAAGGGTGGAGAGGGAGGGAGAGGGAGGTGTGAGTAGAAGGAGAAGGGTGGAGAGGGAGGGAGGGGTGAGTAGAAGGAGAAGGGTGGAGAGGGAGGGAGAGGGAGGGGTGAGTAGAAGGAGAAGGGTGGAGAGGGAGGGAGAAGGAGGGAGGGAGGGGTGAGTAGAAGGAGAAGGGTGGAGAGAGAGGGAGAGGGAGGGAGGGGTGAGTAGAAGGAGAAGGGTGGAGAGGGTGGGAGAGGGAGAGGGAGGGAGGGGTGAGTAGAAGGAGAAGGGTGGAGAGGGAGGGAGAGGGAGATGGAGGGAGGGGTGAGTAGAAGGAGAAGGGTGGGGAGGGTGGGAGAGGGAGATGGAGGGAGGGGTGAGTAGAAGGAGAAGGGTGGGGAGGGAGGGAGAGAGGGTGTATTATATAGAGGTAAAGGAGGGGAGGGATAATGTTGGAGACTGTTGATGTTTTACTGGGTGTATTATATAGAGGTAAAGGAGGGGAGGGATAATGATGATGACTGTAGATGTTTTACTGGGTGTATTATATAGAGGTAAAGGAGGGAGGAGGGATAATGATGGAGACTGTTGATGTTTTACTGGGTGTATTATATAGAGATAAATGAGGGAGGAGGGATAATGATGGAGACTGTTGATGTTTTACTGGGTGTATTATATAGAGGTAAAGGAGCATTAGGTTCATTATCATCTATCTGATCTGGGTTTACGGCTGCGGTGTGTGTGTGTGTGTGTGTGTGTGTGTGTGTGTGTGTGTGTGTGTGTGTGTGTGTGTGTGTGTGTGTGTGTGTGTGTGTGTGTGTGTGTGTGTGTGTGTGTTCAGATACACAGGTGGGGGTATTTCTGAAACGGTAATGAACTCAAAACTATGGGGGAGGCCAGGTTGCAGTCACGAGGCAAACTCCAACACACACACACACACACACACACACACACACACACACACACACACACACACACACACACACACAACCCACACACACAACCCACACACACCGAGGTTGAACCACTTAGCTGAGGAATGCTAATGGTCCAGGAGCAGAGTAGAGGCCGGCGTCCCAAACAGCACCCTGTTCCCTATATGCTCCCTATATAGCACCCTCCTTTTGACCAGAATCCGCACACTATATAGGGAATAGGGTGCCGTTTGGACTGCAGATGAGGTGGAATCTCAATATCATCTCAACTAGAACCTGACCTAAAGAAGAAAAATGTCCCTGAGACATTATCTGATTACTGACTGCAGCAAAATAACCATTAGAAGGTAATGTATTGTAAAATCATTATGTACTGATGGTTCATGGTTCACAATGTGACTATGTCTTAGTTAACACTCTACGTAGCCCAGGAGATATAGTTAAATATATATATTTTTTACAGTGTAGATATGGAGCTTCAGTTCTGGGCTTAAGGGTGGCAAGTAGCCTAGTGGTTAGAGGCCTCTCTCTCTCCCCCAGCTTGTCGTCCCATTCCTGCCAATGGGGGAGAGATGGGGGGATGGAAGGGAGAGGAGGGCAATGAGAACTGTTAAACCCATCAAGCCCTAATTCAATAAATCTGCATAAGGAGAGGCAGCCCGGGTCCAGAACGTCAGCGTGACACATCCATCTGAGATCAAACAGCCACTCTTTGATAAATGAAGTTGTGTTTCCCAAAGACACCTTAATCCCCATTTATTTAACCTTCGTTTAAGGCAAGTCAGTTAACAACTCATTCTTATGTACAATGACGGCCCACCCCGGCCAAACCCAAACCCGGACGACGCAGGGCCAATTGTGTACCGCCCTATGGGACTCCCAATCACAGCCGGTTGTGATACAGCCTGGAATCGAACCAGGGTCTGTAGTGACACCCCTAGCACTGAGATGCAGTGCCTCAGACCGCTGCCCCACTCGGGAGCCCCTATACAACAGTGGTGTAAAGTACAAGAGTAAAAATACTGTAAAGTTCAACTTCAGTAGTTTTTTGGGGAGTATCTGTACTCTATTTATATTTTTGACAACTTTAATTTTTACTTGAGTCATTTTCTATTACAGTATCTTTACTTTTACTCAAGTATGGAAATCTGGTACTTTTTCCACTACTGCTAAACAGTATAGTGCTTTTGCCCAGGGCCCATAGGATGCACTACTGTTAGTGAATACCATGTTCACTACTGTTAGTGAATACCATGTTCACTACTGTTGGTGAATACCATGTTTACTACTGTTAGTGAATACCATGTTCACTACTGTTAGTGAATACCATGTTCACTACTGTTAGTGAATACCATGTTCACTACTGTTGGTGAATACCATGTTTACTACTGTTAGTGAATACCATGTTCACTACTGTTAGTGAATACCATGTTCACTACTGTTAGTGAATACCATGTTCACTACTGTTGGTGAATACCATGTTTACTACTGTTAGTGAATACCATGTTCACTACTGTTAGTGAATACCATGTTCACTACTGTTAGTGAATACCATGTTCACTACTTTTGGTGAATACCATGTTTACTACTGTTAGTGAATACCATGCTCACTACTGTTAGTGAATACCATGTTCACTACTGTTAGTGAATACCATGTTCACTACTGTTGGTGAATACCATGTTTACTACTGTTAGTGAATACCATGTTCACTACTGTTAGTGAATACCATGTTCACTACTGTTAGTGAATACCATGTTCACTACTGTTGGTGAATACCATGTTTACTACTGTTAGTGAATACCATGTTCACTACTGTTAGTGAATACCATGTTCACTACTGTTAGTGAATACCATGTTCACTACTCTTAGTGAATACCATGTTCACTACTGTTAGTGAATACCATGCCGTCTGGGACTCGCCCGAGGAAACGGATGCTGGTGTTTTTTTCCAGACCACCAAATTAAAGGGTCCGTCATCTTCAGGGAGTCCCGGTGGCATAAATGGCTTGCTAAAAAAATAATCAGTTCCCATAACCTCATTTGGTTTTTCCCTCTCTCTTTTCTCTTGTTCCCCCTATTCTCCTCCTCTTATGCCCCTGTGACCCCTGCTCCAGACAACAGGATGAGCTCAGTCTTCCCCCTCCTCCTCTCCTCCTTCTACCCTTCCCTCTCTCCATCCATCCCTCTATCCCTCCCTCATTCTGTCAATTGTTCTAGAATCCCCCTCTCTCTTCTTCCCATGCCAGAATATTTACGTCTCTCTCTCTCAGGCCTTCCCGTGCCCTAGGGTCTCCTCCTCCACTCCTTCTCTATGTCGTTAGGCAGTATAACGACACACCACTAATGCTCTGACAGGCCACTGAACCGGGCTGGCGCCGCTGGGCTGAACTGGGGATGGGGACAGGATCCGGAGAGAAAGAGAGAAGGAGATAGAGATGGAGAGAGTGTGACAGGGAGAAAGAGAGTGGGCAAATGAGTGGGTTCTCCCAAAGCTAGCTGGCATGAGTAAACACATATCCAAGAAAACTCTTGGAAGACAATGGAAGTTGAATAGAATAATGAATATTCCTCCTTTTATGGCCCAATATTATTAAAAACCATCATGTTCCGGTATTAAAGCCATCAGAGGTTCCATGGTGAAAGGGTTCCAAGCCCCGGTGGTTTGGTTTGGTGAGGGGTAGAGAGAAGCGTTTCCTGATTTCACTGGCTGGGTCTTATATAGGGGCTGGGGGTAATACAATAAGTCTCTCTGTCGCTCTCCCTCCCCGTTACACCAGGACACTGATATTATCAGTCAGTTCTTCATCCCTCCGTCTGTCTTATAGCTGTGATATGGACATAGTTGTGAACATTGTGAGGACAAGGTAACAGAGGGAGAGATAATCAGGACCTGGATGTCGGGGACTGGGTGAGAAACAAGGTCAAGGTTTGAATATAGATGAATATAGATACACAACCCAGACTACTATCTGTCTGCCTTGAAGTTACCCTTACACCTCCACTCATCACCAACCCAACCCTTACCCCTCCATTCATCACCAACCCAACCCTTACACCTCCACTCATCACCAACCCAACCCTTACACCTCTACCCATCACCATCCCAACCCTCACACCTCCACTCATCACCAACCCAACCCATACACCTCTACCCATCACCAACCCAACCCAGAAGTTACCCTTACACCTCTACCTATCACCAACCCAACCCATACACCTCTACCCATCACCAACCCAACCCTTACACCTCTACCCATCACCATCCCAACCCTCACACCTCTACCCATCACCAACCCAACATTATTCCCAAGCCTGTTGCACCTGGCCACCAACCACCCCTCACTATCTCCTCTCCTCTCCAGTCAAAGGGGACAGGGGTTAAGACTTGGTCTAACAACATGTCTGTAGGCAATTAGTGTCGCCGGTCAAAACAACATTTCATTTATACTCCGGGTGGACTGTCTGTAGACCGTCGCTGAGACTCCGGGTGGACTGTCTGTAGACCGTCGCTGAGACTCCGGGTGGACTGTCTGTAGACCGTCGCTGAGACTGTCGGCTTCCTTGTCACACAGACACACAAAAAAACTGTACGCCTCTGCGTCTATCGCAACGTCCGTTACCATGGCTACCGGACTGCCACAGAAACCAGACCAAATCCCCCCCCCTCGTGACAAGACGACGCAGGAGTTCTCTCAGTCGCAGGTAGAATGAGCTGCTTTTATTTTCATCAAGCTCACAACCGTAAAGCTATTTTCTGTAAGCTCGTCATTACCTTGTAAATAATGATGTTGTCAAGAGTTTATTTTCCTGTAATAATGAATAAAAAGTAGCTCCAGTTGTCAGCTTTGCTCTGATCATTATTTGAACTGACTAGCCAGCTAGCTAACACGCTAACAAGCTACCAACCAACACAAACATTGTTTAGAAAGTTGACTTTAGTTGCCTGGCTTGACATCTACATCTACTCAATCCATGTTTAAACGGAGGGGTTTATGGGTGGTAAAATAGAGCCAGGACACTATTTGGAGCAGTGAGCTGTTGATATCGTGCAGAAACTGTGGTTTTGTGATTAATACAGGACTGTAGCTGCATACATCATTCATAGAGCCTCCTGAGACTGAGGCAGGAGACCAGGGAGCAGAGAGCAGAGTGGAGAAGATACACACAGGAAGTTTCAGGTTTAACCCATATGGTCTGGGAGATAGAGAGGCCTCTGAGACTGAGGTAGAGAGAGGGAGGAAGAGAGTGAGAGAGAGAGTGAGAGGGAGAAGAGAGAGAGAGAGAGAGAGAGTGAGAGAGAGAGAGAGAGAATGAGAGAGAGATAGAGAGAGAGTGTGTGAGAGAGAGAGAGAGAGTGAGAGAGAGAGAGAGAGAGAGAGAAGAGAGAGAGAGAGAGAGAGAGAGAGAGAGAGAGAGAGTGAGAGAGATAGAGAGAGAACGAGAGAGAGAGCGAGAGCGAGAGAGAGAGCGAGAGAGAGAGAGATTATGGGAACCAAACGTATGACCACATTAGAGAGACATAATTCCCTCAGATTGCACAGACTAACAAAGAATTTGAAAACAAAACAAATATTGATTCCACAGTGTGACATCACAGCAGCAAGATGTGACCTGTTGCTACGAGAAAAGGTCAACCAGTGAAGAACAAACACCACTGTAAATACAACCCATATTTATGCTTATTTATTTTATCTTGTCATTCATAGTACAACAATTGGCACACTGTTACAACACCGTACTTCTGAAACTTCTGTGTGTGTAATGTTTACTGTTCATTTCTGACTTCTTATTTCACTTAGTTTATTGTTTTT
>NW_027257994.1:0-7500 GCF_045791955.1 Oncorhynchus clarkii lewisi | reverse complement strand
GAGCTTGATGACGAGCTTGGAGGGCACTATGGTGTTAAATGCTGAGCTGTAATCGATGAACAGCATTCTTACATAGGTATTCCTCTTGTCCAGATGGGTTAGGGCAGTGTGCAGTGTCTGTGTCGTCTGTGGACCTATTGGGGCAGTAAGGATAGTAAGTAAGTAAGTAAGCATAGGTATTCCTCCAGATAGAATAGCAGTGATCCAAGGTTTTTCCAGCCTTGGTTGCGCAATCGATATGCTGATAAAATTTAGGGAGTCTTGTTTTCAGATTAGCCTTGTTAAGATGGGTTAGGGCAGTGTGCAGTGTGGTTGAGATTGCATCGTCTGTGGACCTATTTGGGCGGTAAGCAAATTGGAGTGGGTCTAGGGTGTCAGGTAGGGTGGAGGTGATATGGTCCTTGACTAGTCTCTCAAAGCACTTCATGATGACGTAAGTGAGTGCTACGGGGCGGTAGTCGTTTAGCTCAGTTACCTTAGCTTTCTTGGGAACAGGAACAATGGTGGCCCTCTTGAAGCATGTGGGAACAACAGACTGGGATAGGGATTGATTAAATATGTCCGTAAACACACCAGCCAGCTGGTCTGCGTATGCTCTGAGGGCGCGGCTGGGGATGCCGTCTGGGCCTGCAGCCTTGCGAGGGTTGACACGTTTAAATGTTTTCCTCACGTCGGCTGCAGTGAAGGAGAGTCCGCAAGTTTTAGTTGCGGGCCGTGTCAGTGGCACTGTATTGTCCTCAAAGCGGGCAAAAAAGTTATTTAGTCTGCCTGGGAGCAAGACATCCTGGTCCGTGACGGGGCTGGTTTTCTTTTTGTAATCCGTGATTGACTGTAGACCCTGCCACATACCTCTTGTGTCTGAGCCGTTGAATTGAGATTCTACTTTGTCTCTATACTGGCGCTTAGCTTGTTTGATTGCCTTGCGGAGGGAATAGTTACACTGTTTGTATTCGGTCATGTTTCCGGTCACCTTGCCCTGATCAAAAGCAGTGGTTTGGGCTTTCAGTTTCACGCGGATGCTGCCATCAATCCACGGTTTCTGGTTTGGGAATGTTTTAATCGTTGCTATGGGAACGACATCTTCAACGCACGTTCTAATGAACTCGCTCACCGAACCAGCGTATTCGTCAATGTTGTTGTCTGACGCAATACGAAACATATCCCAGTCCACGTGATGGAAGCAGTCTTGGAGTGTGGAATCAGATTGGTCGGACCAGCGTTGAACAGACCTCAGCGCGGGAGCTTCTTGTTTTAGTTTCTGTCTGTAGGCAGGGATCAACAAAATGGAGTCGTGGTCAGCTTTTCCAAAAGAAGGGCGGGGCAGGGCCTTATATGCGTCGCGGAAGTTAGAATAGCAGTGATCCAAGGTTTTTCCAGCCTTGGTTGCGCAATCGATATGCTGATAAAATTTAGGGAGTCTTGTTTTCAGATTAGCCTTGTTAAAATCCCCAGCTACAATGAATGCAGCCTCCGGATAAATGGATTCCAGTTTGCAAAGAGTCAAATAAAGTTTGTTTAGAGCCATCGATGTGTCTGCTTGGGGGGGAATATATACGGCTGTGATTATAATCGAAGAGAATTCCCTTGGTAGATAATGCGGTCGACATTTGATTGTGAGGAATTCTAAATTAGGTAAACAGAAGGATTTGAGTACCTGTATGTTGTTATGATCACACCACATCACGTTAACCATGAAGCATACGCCACTGCCCCTCTTCTTACCAGAAAGATGTTTGTTTCTGTCTGCGCGATGCGTGGAGAAACCAGCTGGCTGCACCGACTCCGATAGCGTCTCTCCAGTGAGCCATGTTTCCGTGAAGCAAATAACGTTACAGTCTCTGATGTCCCTCTGGAATGCTACCCTTGCTCGGATTTCATCAACCTTGTTGTCAAGAGACTGGACATTGGCGAGAAGAATGCTAGGGAGTGGTGCACGATGTGCCCGTCTCCGGAGTCTGACCAGAAGACCGCTCCGTTTCCCCCTTTTACAAAGTCGTTTTTTTGGGTCGCCGGCTGGGATCCATTCCGTTGTCCTGGGTGAAAGGCAGAACACAGGATCCGCTTCGCGAAAGTCATATTCTTGGTCGTACTGATGGTGAGTTGACGCTGCTCTTATGTTCAGTAGTTCTTCTCGACTGTATGTAATGAAACCTAAGATGACCTGGGGTACCAATGTAAGAAATTACACGTATAAAAAAAATAAATAAAAAAAAAATAAAAAATGCATAGTTTCCTAGGAACGCGAAGCGAGGCGGCCATCTCTGTCGGCGCCGGGCGGCCATCTCTGTCGGCGCCGGGCGGCCATCTCTGTCGGCGCCGGGCGGCCATCTCTGTCGGCGCCGGGCGGCCATCTCTGTCGGCGCCGGGCGGCCATCTCTGTCGGCGCCGGGCGGCCATCTCTGTCGGCGCCGGGCGGCCATCTCTGTCGGCGCCGGGCGGCCATCTCTGTCGGCGCCGGGCGGGCATCTCTGTCGGCGCCGGGCGGCCATCTCTGTCGGCGCCGGGCGGCCATCTCTGTCGGCGCCGGGCGACCATCTCTGTCGGCGCCGGGCGGCCATCTCTGTCGGCGCCGGGCGGCCATCTCTGTCGGCGCCGGGCGGCCATCTCTGTCGGCGCCTCTCTACTGTATATAGCCTCTCTACTGTATATAGCCTCTCTACTGTATATAGCCTCTCTACTGTATATAGCCTCACTACTGTATATAGCCTGTCTTTTTACTGTTGTTTTTATTTCTTTACTTACCTATTGTTCACCTAATACCTTTTTTGCACTACTCAAACTTTTCTTCTCATAAGGGATTACGTTTGAAAAGGACGAGGCTGTGGTAGTTTGTCTTTCAGCAGACGTTTTAGGAATCGTGCGACTGGAATCGGCATTGTGTAGTCTCACGCATTCCTCCCATTCCCCCGGGTGGGAGACAGTGGGTTAACTGCCTGTTCAGGGGCACTAGGCTACCCATCCCCCCGGGTGGGAGACAGTGGGTTAACTGCCTGTTCAGGGGCACTAGGCTACCCATCCCCCCGGGTGGGAGACAGGGGGTTAACTGCCTGTTCAGGGGCACTAGGCTACCCATTCCCCCGGGTGGGAGACAGTGGGTTAACTGCCTGTTCAGGGGCACTAGGCTACCCATTCCCCCGGGTGGGAGACAGTGGGTTAACTGCCTGTTCAGGGGCACTAGGCTACCCATTCCCCCGGGTGGGAGACAGTGGGTTAACTGCCTGTTCAGGGGCACTAGGCTACCCATTCCCCCGGGTGGGAGACAGTGGGTTAACTGCCTGTTCAGGGGCACTAGGCTACCCATTCCCCCGGGTGTTTCAGTTGCAGGTGATGGAAGAGGTTGGTTGTCCTGCTGCTTTTCGGAGCGATTGTCTTTCCGACACATTTTGCACAGGACATTCGTTTGCTGAAAACATCAGACCTCTTAAACCCAAACTGCTTCCATATTACTGAAAACATCAGACCTCTTAAACACAAACCGCTTCCATATTACTGAAAACATCAGACCTCTTAAACACAAACCATTTCCATATTACTGAAAACACATTGCTGCCTTTTTTGGGGGTGATTTCATCCTCAGGAGAGGCTGAACTGGCGTCCTCAGGAGAGGCTGAACTGGCGTCCTCGGGAGAGGCTGAACTGGCGTCCTCAGGAGAGGCTGAACTGGCGTCCTCAGGAGAGGCTGAGCTGGCGTCCTCAGGAGAGGCTGAGCTGGCGTCCCCAGGAGAGGCTGAGCTGGCGTCCTCAGGAGAGGCTGAGCTGGCGTCCTCAGGAGAGGCTGAGTTGGCGTCCTCAGGAGAGTCTGAGCTGGCGTCCTCAGGAGAGGCTGAGCTGGCATCCTCAGGAGAGGCTGAGCTGGCGTCCTCAGGAGAGGCTGAGCTGGCGTCCTCAGGAGAGGCTGAGCTGGCGTCCCCAGGAGAGGCTGAGCTGGCGTCCTCAGGAGAGGCTGAGCTGGCGTCCTCACTTTCCATGTTGGTGGAACTCTTACCGCTGCTACACCTCTCCGGCGTGGTTACAATTGTGTGAAAGGCTGTGATTGGTGGATAACTTCTGTGCACGTGTTGGACTGACAGAGAAGAGACAGTGAGCTGCTGCGTTTGTAAAACGTTACATCATAACAGAACCTCCATTCTTGCCATACAGGTATTTTCTATATCGCGCAAAAACATAAACGTGAATATATCGGGTAAAAAATCGATATATATCGCCCAGCCCGAGCTTGGAGGAGAGGCATGATGGCACAGGACTGGGGTGTTTCTCTCTCTCTCTCTCCGATTGGAGGGCAGCCAGCCCGGTCCAAACCCACCAGGACCCTGGGCAGTGCCGTGCCGCCACCAGAACATCAGAACAGGCGCCATGCGGCCGCTCCAATCCCGTCTCAGCACTGCCTCTCTCTCCTCTCACTCAGATCCTCACAGCCCAGATATACCTCATCTCCCATAGTGACCCACATAACAACCAACCAGCCATTACACAGTCTCTCTCACACACACTCAGACGCACACTCAAGACGCACACTCAAGAGACACACACACACACACACACACACACACACACACACACACACACACACACACACACACACACACACACACACACACACACACACACACACACACACATACACACACACACCCTTCCCATCTGTCTCTGCCAGACCAGCCCATTACTCCCCTATGCCAGTGTGTCAGTCCCTCTCCTCTACTGTGGTCAGTGGGCTCTATGAGCCCCATTCCCTGACTGCCTTTCCTCTCTGTACAGCTGGGATGTTGTTTTATTGTGTTAGAGCTGTTCACAGGATGTTGTTTTATTATGTTAGAGCTGTTCACAGGATGTTGTTTTATTGGGTTAGAGCTGTTCACAGGATGTTGTTTTATTGTGTTAGAGCTGTTCCCATAACCCTCTACCCAGCTGTCTATATAGACTGTATCATGACCCTCTACCCAGCTGTCTATATAGACTGTATCATGACCCTCTACCCAGCTGTCTATATAGACTGTATCATGACCCTCTACCCAGCTGTCTATATAGACTGTATCGTTACCATCTACCCAGCTGTCTATATAGACTGTATCATGACCCACTACCCAGCTGTCTAATAGCAGACATCCTGTTCTGCTGTCAGGACTCTGAATAAAACATCAATACATTGAATTGATTATTAATGACTTCAGGTTCTGCAATAAAAATAATCTATTAGCCTTTCTGTCCTTGAGAGTCTCTCATACATCTCTCTATCTCTCTCTCTGTCTGTCTCATACCTCTCTCTCTCTCTCTCAATCCTCTCTCTCTCACTCTCTGTCGGTCTCATACCTCTCTCTCTCTCTCTCATACCTCTCTCTCTCTGTCTCTCTCATACCTCTCTCTCTCTCTGTCTCTCTCTCTCTCTCTCTCTCTCTGTCTCTCTCATACCTCTCTCTCTCTCTCTCTCTGTCTCTCTCATCCCTCTCTCTCTCTCTCTCTCTCCCTCTCTCTCTCTTGCTCTCTCTTTCTCTCTGTCTCTCTCATACCTCTCTCTCTCTCATACCTCTCTCTCTCTCTCTGATACCTCTCTCTCTCTCTCTCTCTCTCTCTCTCGCTCTCTCTCCTTCCTCATCTTTAACTCCGAAGTCTGAATGGAGACAGTGTATAGACACTCCCCTGTCATGTGGCGAGGGTCTGGACAATCACTCAAATCATTTGAAGTTCTGGAGAAGTTAGTCTAGGATCAGTTTTTTATGAAACGGAACATATTTGATCTACTAAATGTAGATTGGCAACAACAAATGACAACGAAGTACAGAGGACTATGGAATGGAACTCCAGAGTAGTTGGTTACCAGGCAACAGAAAGCTCCATCATCAACAACAAATGACAACGAAGTACAGAGGACTATGGAATGGAACTCCAGAGTAGTTGGTTACCAGGCAACAGAAAGCTCCATCATCAACAACAAATGACAACGAAGTACAGAGGACTATGGAATGGAACTCCAGAGTAGTTGGTTACCAGGCAACAGAAAGCTCCATCATCATGAGTGAACGTGACGAGACCTGCTGATCAAGACTCCAAACATAGAATTCAAGTGTACGGAGTGTTAGAAAGGAGAGGTGTGGCGTTAATACGACTTCATCACACCGTCAGAGATACAGCTGTCTGCTGACAAGCAGAGTGGTGCGGAGGGAACACACACACACACGGAGCACACACACACACGGAGCACACACACACACACACACACACGCACGCACGCACGTACACACACACACAGACAGACACAGTGTGTGTGTGTGTGTATAAACTGTCTCCACTACACACCTGTGAAAACACACATTTTCTGCTTGTTATCGCCAGTTGTCAGGACTGGAGTCATCCTGCACATTCATTTAAGACCTCCCTCCTCTCTCCCACTCTCTTCCTTTCCCTCTGTCTCTCGCTCTCTCTTCCCCATCTCTGTCCCTCCCTCTGTATCTCTCCCTCCCTCTCTCTGTCTCTCTCCCTCCCTCTTTCTGTCTCTATCTCTTTCTTCCATTTCTCTCTCTCTCTCTCCCTCCCCCTCCCTCCCTCCCTCTCTCCCTCCCTCTCTCTCTCTGTCTCTCTCCCTCCCTCTCTCTGTCTCTATCTCTTTCTTCCATTTCTCTCTCTCTCTCCCTCCCCCTCCCTCCCTCCCTCTCTCCCTCCCTCTCTCTCTCTCTCTCTGTCTCTCTCCCTCCCTCTTTCTGTCTCTATCTCTTTCTTCCATTTCTCTCTCTCTCTCCCTCCCCCTCCCCCCTCCCCTCCCCCCCTCTCTCCCTCCCTCCCTCTCTCTCTCTGTCTCTCTCCCTCCCTCTCTCTGTCTCTCTCCCTCCCTCTTTCTGTCTCTCTCTCTTTCTTCCATTTCTCTCCCTCCCTCCCCTATCGCTCCCTCCCTCTCTCTGTCTCTCACTCTCTCCCTCCCTCTCCCCTATTGCTCCCCCCCTCTCTCTCTCTCTCACTCTCACTCCCTCCCTCTCTCTGTCTCTCTCGCTCCCTCTGGCTCTCTCTTCCACCCCCCCCCCCTCTCTCTCTCTGACACAGGGTGAGATGTCTGGTCAGATAAGTACACAGTTGACCTGATCTCCTTACAGGAAAACAGCATATATCATAGAGAAAGGAGGGAGGAAGAAGGAGGGGAAGGAGAAGGAGGGAGGGGAAGGAGAAGGAGGAAGGAGAAGGAGGAAGGAAGAGGTAGGGGAGGAGAAGGGAGAAGGAGGAGAAGGAGGGAGAAGGGAGAAGTAGGAGAACGAGGGAGGAGTAGAAGGGAGGAGAAGGGAGAATGAGGGAGTAGAAGGAGGCGAAGGAGGGAGGAGAGAGGAGAAGGAGGGAGGAGAAGGGAGTAGAAGGAGGAGAAGGAGGGAGGAGAAGGAGGGAGGAAGAGGGAGTAGAAGGAGGAGAAGGAGGGAGGAAGAGGGAGTAGAAGGAGGAGAAGGAGGGAGGAGAAGGAGGGAGGAAGGGGAGTAGAAGGAGGAGAAGGAGGGAGGAGAAGGAGGGAGGAAGAGGGGAGTA